>NC_056727.1:757871986-757886986 GCF_019279795.1 Protopterus annectens
GGGAGTGGGGAGCCTTGAGCAGCTTACCTGTCCTTGGGGGAAGTGACCTCAGCACAAGAAGCTGTAGTAATTGGTTGTTTGGGACCATTTCTAGTTCTTTTGTAGTTCACTGTTTAAAATCCACCTCTGGGCGTTTTGTTCTGGCTATACTGCTCAGACAAGCTCCACGTGGGTTTACAGAGTGGTCCTAGTAGCAGGGAACTCAGAAAAGTGACTACCTTCTGGATTTAAGTATCTTTGCTTTTTTTTTTACTTGAAATAGCTTCTGTAGCTTACCTTGAACTAGCCTGAACTGCTTTTTAACTGATTGCTGCATTATTTTAAAATCTGCACTTAAAGTTACATTTAGTCGAATTTGATCGAAAGTTTGCTTGTTTGTTTGTTTGTTTAAATTAACTGTGTAGGCTGCCCACTAAAGTGTGCTAGCCTGTGTAACTAATTTATCACTGTTTCTGCATTTTCTGTGTGTTTCTACCAAAAAAAAACAAAAAAATCCTTGTTTTCCCGCCTTCCTCAACTAGTTTAGACCAGTTTACAGGCATTGCTGTATTCTGGGCTGTGGTGTAGTTCCTGTGTTGTCCATTACCTTACTTGGATAGAAGGAAGTTTCTTTGCTTACCAGTGGGAGTGGGGAGCCTTGAGCAGCCTACCTGTCCTTGGGGGAAGTGACCTCAGCACAAGAAGCTGTAGTAATTGGTTGTTTGGGACCATTTCTAGCTCTTTTGTAGTTCACTGTTTAAAATCCGCCTCTGGGCATTTTTTTCTGGCTATACTGCTCAGACAAGATCCACGTGAGTTTACAGATTGGTCCTAGCAGCAGGGAACTCAGAAAAACGACTACCTTCTGGATTTAAGTATCTTTGTTTTTTATCACTTGAAATAGCTGCTGTAGCTTACCTTGAACTAGCCTGAACTGTTTTTTAACTGATTGCTGCATTATTTTAAAATCTGCACTTAAAGTCACATTTAGTTGATCGAAAGTTTGCTTGTTTGTTTGTTTAATTTAACTGTGGAGGCTGCCCCCTAAAGTGTGCTAGCCTGTGTAACTAATTTATCACTGCTTCTGCATTTTCTGTGTGTTTCTACCAAAAAAACAAAAAAAAAATCCTTGTTTTCCCGCCTTCCTAGACTAGTTTAGACCAGTTTACAGGCATTGCTGTATTCTGGGCTGTGGTGTAGTTCCTGGGTTGTCCATTACCTTACTTGGATAGAAGGAAGTTTCTTTGCTCACCAGTGGGAGTGGGGAGCGTTGAGCAGCCTACCTGTCCTTGGGGGAAGTGACCTCAGCACAAGAAGCTGTAGTAATTGGTTGTTTGGGACCATTTCTAGCTCTTTTGTAGTTCACTGTTTAAAATCCACCTCTGGGCATTTTTTCCTGGCTATACTGCTCAGACAAGCTCCACGTGGGTTTACAGAGTGGTCCTAGCAGCAGGGAACTCAGAAAAGTGACTACCTTCTGGATTTAAGTATCTTTGCTTTTTTTTTCACTTGAAATAGCTTCTGTAGCTTACCTTGAACTCGCCTGAACTGTTTTTTAACTGATTGCTGCATTATTTTAAAATCTGCACTTAAAGTTACATTTAGTCAAATTTGATTGAAAGTTTGCTTATTTGTTTATTTAATTTAACTGTGGAGGCTGCCCACTAAAGTGTGCTAGCCTGTGTAACTAATTTATCACTGTTTCTGCATTTTCTGTGTGTTTCTACCAAAAAAACAAAAAATAATCCTTGTTTTCCCGCCTTCCTCGACTAGTTTAGACCAGTTTACAGCCATTGCTGTATTCTGGGCTGTGGTGTAGTTCCTGTGTTGTCCATTACCTTACTTGGATAGAAGGAAGTTTCTTTGCTTACCAGTGGGAGTGGGGAGCGTTGAGCAGCCTACCTGTCCTTGGGGGAAGTGACCTCAGCACAAGAAGCTGTAGTAATTGGTTGTTTGGGACCATTTCTAGCTCTTTTGTAATTCACTGTTTAAAATCCGCCTCTGGGCTTTTTTTTCTGGCTATACTGCTCAGACAAGCTCCATGTGGGTTTACAGAGTGGTCCTAGCAGCAGGGAACTCAGAAAAGTGACTACCTTCTGGATTTAAGTATCTTTGCTTTTTTCACTTGAAATAGCTTCTGTAGCTTACATTGAACTAGCCTGAACTGTTTTTTAACTGATTGCTGCATTATTTTAAAATCTGCACTTAAAGTTACATTTAGTCGAATTTGATCGAAAGTTTGCTTGTTTGTTTGTTTAATTTAACTGTGGAGGCTGCCCACTAAAGTGTGCTAGCCTGTGTAACTAATTTATCATTGTTTCTGCATTTTCTGTGTGTTTCTACCAAAAACAAAAAACAAAAATAATCCTTGTTTTCCCGCCTTCCTCGACTAGTTTAGACCAGTTTACAGGCATTGCTGTATTCTGGGCTTTGGTGTAGTTCCTGTGTTGTCCATTACCTTACTTGGATAGAAGGAAGTTTCTTTGCTCACCAGTGGGAGTGGGGAGCCTTGAGCAACCTACCTGTCCTTGGGGGAAGTGACCTCAGCACAGGAAGCTGTAGTAATTGGTTGTTTGGGACCATTTCTAGCTCTTTTGTAGTTCACTGTTTAAAATCCGCCTCTGGGCTTTGCGCGGTCGTGTGCATAGCGCAGCACCAGTTAAACAAGGTTAAACTTTTTCTGGCTCCGCCAAGTCTGCTCTTCAAATTTTCCCTTAAGAAAGCTCTACTCTTAGTATAACCAGACTACTCACTGTATTATAAGCCTAGCACTTGTTCTCAATACTTCTCTACTAAGTAAGCACTCTCGTACTAAGTAAAGCACTACATCTACTTACCACCCCTGTGAATATCCACTTCCCTTAAAGGTATACCACTCCCTTATACTGTTCTAGCATGTCGAGTGGTAGATTACTGGTGTCGTCTTCAGTTCAGCTGGTTAACCTGGGCATCTTGAGACAATGCTACAATTGTCTCATGTACACAGACAACCCTCTCCTCCTCCCAACAAACACAAATACATGTGAGAGATGCAACTATATAGCCAAACTGGAGGCTAAACTCTCTCAACTCAGGGCTGGCATGACCAGACAGGAGGAGATGGCAACTATACACACAACAATCCCAGTCCGACATAGACCTACCACAACTGCAAACCAAACACATAAAAACACAAAGACATACTCAGAGGCTCTAATAAAAAACTTACCAAAACAACAGAGGCTCCCAAAGCAGACATCCAAAAATCCACCACCTCAAAACAAAACACATGCAACACATACTTCAATAAATCAGTGTGTTGACCAATTGCAGCCCTTAAGGCCAAACACCTTGCCTGATACACTAGTAATAGGTAACTCCATAGTCAGACACACTGATGTCCCACTGACCAGGCTGAACAAGAAGAAGGTGACTGTGAGCTGTCTATCGGGAGCTAGGATCCGCCACATAACACACACACTCAGGTCACTGCAAAGCAAGTACAAATATGACTCCATCATTGTCCATGCTGGTGTGAATGACCTGAGACGTACCTCCCTGGACTACATGAAAAGAGACATAGAGGAGCTCACCGATTATGTAGCCCAGGCTGGTATGACCCTGACCCTGAGCAGCATCTTGCCCTCACCAAGAATGATACCACAATACAAAGACAAGATGATCAGCTTTAACAATTGGCTCAAGTACTGGTGTCATTCTAAGGGGATCCAATGTCTGTCTGCCTGGGATGATATGTTGGACAAGCCACGCTGCTTCGCAAGGGATGGCTTACACCTGTCACCACTGGGCTTCCGGATATTGGCTAAGGCTCTTGCCACCCCCATAGTGCCTTTTTTAGGCAAGGCTCAAAAGACAAACCCACCTCCTTAGAAAACAAAAATGGAGAAAAACTAAGGGTAATGCTGCTCAACGCCAGAAGTCTAAATCTCAAGATGCAGGCACTTGATGCACTCCTCAGCATGGAGAACATCGACATCTGTGCAGTAACTGAAACCTGGTTTAAGGCTCCTGATAGCACCCCAGCGCTACCAGGCTATACCTCGTATCCTGCTTTTCGGCCCCAAAACCCGGGCCGAACCACAAAGGGAGGGGGAGTGTCCATATTCATAAAGGACACCCACACCTCCAAGGTTAGTAACAACACATGAAGCATCAGAGACCATACAGGTGCAACTAACCATAGGCAAAACTGCTATACAACTTGTAGCATGTTACAGACCACCCTCCCAATCTCAAGAACCCCACTCAGCCTTCCTGAAGACATTGGAGGATATGAATGTATCACAAAATACCATCATACTGGGAGACTTCAACTACCCAAACATAGATTGGGTACATTATTCTAGCTCTAATACCCTAGCCCAAAGGTTCCGGGAATTCATAAATTCAAATGCACTGGAACAACTAGTCACCTCTCCCACTAGGGGAGATAATATACTAGACCTGATCATCACAAACATGGGGACAAAATGCTCCACACCGGAAGTATACCCCTCACTAGTGAGATCTGACCACAAACTAATCACCCTGGATATACATATCCCACCTCCACCCCCAGCACAAAACACCACAGTGAAAAACTTCTGAAAAGCAGACTTTACTCTTCTTAAGACTGAGATGGTATCCTTTAAGCCCACTGTGCCAGTGGATACCACATCCCACAATGCCGAATCCTTCACAAATGATTTCTATGGACATCTCCAAGAATGCATGGATCATGCAATCCCAAACAAATCCAAGTCCCTCTCCACCAAATGTAAGCATCCTGTCTGGTGGACCTCAGCCATAAACAAATTGTATAACAAAAGAAGGAAGCTACTGCACGTCAGGGTGAAATCCCATGAAGGGAAGACATCTCTGATCAACATTAGCAGAAAACTACGTTCTCTCATAAAAACATCCAAGGCAAACTTTGAGAGAAAAATTGCCAAGGACACTAAAGATAACCACAAAGCCTTCTTCAGCTATGTTAGAAACCTGGGCGGAAACCCTCAGATATGCTCAGAGTTGGTTCACAACAACAAAAAATACACTGAACCCACAGATATTGCTAACATTTTTGCTGACAGGTTCAGTGCAAATTTCTCCCCTCCTTCACCCCCAAAAGAAGAAATAGTTATCCCAGCTGAATGTAATCTCCCTGTCATCTCAGATGTCCAAGTGAGAACCGCCCTAAACAAAGCAAAAAACATAGCATCAATGGGACCTGACAGTATACCGGGGTGCGTGTTACGTGAACTCCAAGAGGAACTAAACCCATACATAAAAATGCTATTTAACCTTAGCCTTACTTTGGGATATGTACCTGAACACTGGCGTACAGCAACAGTGGTCCCACTCCACAAGGGGGGGTGCCTCTACAGACCCTGGAAACTACCGCCCCATAAGCTTAACTAGCCTGGTCTGCAAAGCTATGGAAAGAATCATTATGGAAGTCATAAACAGAGACATAGGGGACTTACAGACACTTGACCCCACCCAGTTCGTCTTTGTAAAGGGCAGATCCTGCCTTTTAAACCTGGTTGACTTTTTTGAAACAGTCACTAGAGCCATTGATGAGGGCAAAGCAGTCCATACAGCATACCTGGACTTGGCTAAGGCCTTCGACACAATACCCCACTCAGGCATCATAGATAAGCTAAACAGCTTAAAAGTAAACCCTTATGTCACTAGATGGGTTGCAAACTGGCTAAAGGACAGAACCCATAAAGTTAAAATCGCTGGAGCAATGTCAGACTCAAAGCCAGTCACAAGTGGTGTCCCACAAGGATCTGTCCTAGGACTCCTCTTGTTCGGCATTTATTTCTCAGATGTTAAAGCAAACATGGGAGGGCTGTGGCTGACAAAGTTCGCAGATGACTGCAAACTAGGCGCCATAGTCGATACACCAGCAGACACAAACATCCTACAAAAAGGCCTCACTGAAACGGACAACTGGTGCCATAGTCACGGCCTTAAATTAAGTCCCAAAAAATGTATAGTCATCCCTTTTGGAAAAAACAAAGTACCCACAAATTATCACATAGACAGCAGTCCACTGAGTATGGAAAAAGTAATCAGAGACCTAGGGACCCAAGTAGACAGTGACCTCTCATTTGACACCCACGCTGCCAAAGTGGTTAGAAAAACATTCTACCTTGCACACCTCATCATGAAGGGATTCACATCCAGATCCAAGGATGTCATTGTACCCCTATATTCCTCCCTCATCAGACCCATGATTGAGTACAATGCCCCATTTGGTATGTACCTCACCCGGCATTTGCAACAGCTGGAGAGACCACAAAAGTACCTCACCAAAAGGATCAAGGGTCTCCAACATATGTCTTATTCTGCCAGACTAAAGAAACTTCAGCTCTATTCAGTAGCATACCGCCTGCTCAGAGGTGATCTCTGCCTGGCGTACAAGGCCATGTCCAATCAGGATCTGATGGACATGCTCCACCTCAAAAAATCCAAATCCATCAGGACCACAAGAGCTAAAGACTTAAACCTCGACACAAGTATGAATAGGACATGCTGGAGGGATAGATTCATAACCCAGAGGCTTCCCATGCTTTGGAACAGGATCCCAGTTCGTATTAGGCAGAGCCCCTCACTGACTCTCTTCAAGAGAAATCTTGATGAGTGGATGGGAGATCGTAAGTTTACCCCAGGGGTCACATCTGTGACACTGCTAGACAGGGGCACAGTAAACTAATTCTATTATATAAGGGGACCTTCATTGTGTCACTACTAGACAGAGGCACAGTATTCTAGATTTATTCTGTACATTTTTGTACCATTTATTGGGGTGGCAAAAGCCACATCACTATGGCTAGGCTTACAAATGCCCCAGGGCAGATACCCTAGTACTATACTATGATACTATGAAACTATGAAACTCTTATCCATGTGAATGTGTTACATACAAGGGTAGTATCCCAGGTTACATGCAGTCACACTGGCATGAAGTGTATCAAGCAAGAGTAGATTGCTAATTGTCGTACTGGAAACAAACACCCCTGCATGCACAGATGGACTCTGAGTCTTCACTGTCATGTTCCTGGTGAGTGAGCTATGTCACATTATATATTTCCTACTGTATAATGATCTGACATGTGGAAAATAACTGCACACTACTGTCTGTATAGCACATGTCAGTGAGGGCTGCCATCATGTAGTAATGGCATACCCATCAGTGTCAGATGTCTATCTCTCAACACATTTATCCTACTGCATAGCTAGTTGGTGAGCTGATGTCTGTTAGTCCCTGTACAGATGTGCAGATGTCAGGTATCCATGTTAAATACATACAGGCAATCTATGCTTGACTGACACTGACATGTCTGCCCAGCTGTGTTATAAATGGCACAGATAGGACACAACACCCTGTATAAACTACATGCCATGGATACCTCAACTACACTACCACAGTCAACAGAACATACTTGAGTACAGGTCTCCAAGACAGACACTAACCATGTTGTGTAATACATGTTGCATACATGTCAACTGGTGCACCTCAATTGCCCTCTACAGAAGGCACCCAGGGGATTGGCTGATGCATGTCACTGTCACCCTGAGGGTCACCACAGTGATGTCTGTTGATAGATGGCCTGCTGGCACATGGCAGGTGGCATGATACCACTGTACACACATCCCTTACACTTCGCATCTCTCCATGGACAGCAACCTGGTACACACCTATGATCACCTGCACCGATGTACCCCAGTACTGACAAATGTGTATGTGTGCATTACTGAGTATATCAGTGTCTGTGTATTAGTAGACCTGTATTTGGGAATACCCTGAGGCCCTTTACATCCACCCATTGCCATAGTTAGACGTGGCTGCTGCTGTACTGGACATTACATGTACCTTGTTACACTCCTCTCCCTAAGGGCTACCTTGGCCTTGCAGTACCAGCACAACACTGTTGTGCAAATGGGTTGATAGGGATGGGATACCCAGTGAGTTCTGGAAAGTGTGTGTATGTGTACATGTATGTATATATGTAGGGTACAGTATTCCGAGGCCACATACTCCTATTACAATATGCATTGCCACACAGTATTAGGGATACTGATGTTGCTGCCCATAGGAGAGGCATGACAATGCATCACCCTACTATGCCTGTGGCATGTGCATTAGATGCATATCCCTATAGTAGCACTCTTGAGATGAACAAGGGGTTGTACTGCAGTCCTGGTCAATGTGTGATGGTGGCTATGTCAGAGTTTCATCATGGGTTTCAGTGCATACAATATCCACAGTGGGGTGTGGGTGCTGGGTATACTATCATTACACCATGGTAACCCCGGTACATTTCCCATGTATCTCTGCATGGTGACCACTGTCACCATCAACAATACAGGTAACTGATGACACTATCCAGCCCAGTTATGCATGTGCTGTGTGCAACCTACCTGTAACACACTGGACACACTGACAAGGTAGTTAGCACTGATAGGCCCAGGTCTCTTGAATGTGTGTCTGACTGTTATGTGTTTGTCAATGTGTATATGACAGTACATCACACTATGTATTGTCGATATACAACCATTACATCCCCCATTACCATACTGTATATGCCAGGGGATGTTCTGCATGTCACATGTAACCTGGAACACACCTCATGCTAAAAGCTGTGTTGTGTGTGCAATTAAAGCCACACACATCAGTAACACTACATACCTAGGTAGGGGTCTAGTCCCAGTGTTGCTAAGTAAGAGTGTGCATGTATGCAGAGGGATCTACTTCAGGTTGCAGAATATACATGTCTCAGGGGGTCATCTGTCCAAGAACTGCGTGGCATATGCTACATGTCACAGGTATCATCATGTGGCCATACATTCCATCAAAACTACTGTTAGCTATGTAAATGGACTCTTCCCCACTGTAGAGGTGTGCAGCGATACTGGGGTTGGTATATATAGCTGGGTTTGTCTGTTGTGGACACAGCCAACATCATTGTGGTTACTGTTGAGTGAATCCCTCCGTATAGCTGGCCATAATACTGTACAGATCATGTTAACAGGTTAGGTATTTGTCTATCACACTGTCTGTGGTTCTACAGCACCTCTCATCCTCCAAAGATTAGGGGTACACCACCCACACCAGCAAACATATGTTTACCATGTTGAGGAATGCACTACATTGGGGAAGGGGACATATACCCTGCAGGTACCATCATCAATGACATTAAACTAGCAGACTGCTTATTCCACAATGTGTTGTTCTGTGTAGTCTGACTTGGTGAAGTTACATAGGCTACAATGGGTTCCTTGCACAGGTACATGCATCCATGTGTACAGTATTCCCTGTATAGTGCATCAACACCTACACCTCTGTGTGTGTTATACACAAACATGTGGTGTGTACCACCCAGTACAACTGCCATTGTCCACTGGTAGAACGGCTGCTAACAGTAGCCACCATGCACTTACCTGTATACACCACCCCCAGACCTATCAGCCATGTGGCAAAGGCAGTAACTGTTATACAGACCTGTGACATGTGTTCACCTGTATCCAGTATATGGCACAGCCAAGGTGTCACCACAGTGCCATACCCCTTGTGAGATATGACAGCAGACCATCCTCCCACTGACACATGGACAACTACAACACAAATGGATAACATTATGGAGATCACAATCACTCAGTGTTACTAATAGCTATAATGCATCATGGCTGGACAGCTACACTACCTGACATGTAAGCATTAAACGTTACTGCTGACAACATGTTACACAGCAGTACAGTGGTACACTGTAGTGCAGTCACCATGTGCATCAGAGCCATATTAGCCTGTCCCTGCATCAATGTTATGGATGACAGGGATGTGGCACAGGTATCATCATATGCACATAGTGTGTTGTTGGTTTGCCAGAGACCTAGGCTGAGCCATATGTTTGACACCATGTGTGTAAGTGAGGGGTTTAATTTACTAATATAGCCATGGTGATGTGGTGTGTGTAGGTATGTGGTTGCCATCGGTGCATTTGTGTTGTGTGTGGGTATGCATGCACACAGTTCTGCCATATGGCTGCCCTATACAGGTGTTTATTGAACAGCTGCAGACCATACCTGGCAGGGAGTGCAGTTCACTGCCTTTGGCCATAGACACGAGAATTATGCCTGCCATGGGTTCCACGGGCACATCCAGGTACAAGCCTCGATATGCTACTCTTCCCTGATGATGACATATGTCTTCTGGAACCAGCTCCCTCTTGGGATTGGCCAGGGCCACATGCACGTGGCCTGCTGTGATGTGGTGTGGACAGCTCTCACCCTGCAGTGCTGGGGCTAGTACTGCCACTATGGGAGTGGCTTGGTGTCCTTGCACATGCACATTGGCCTCCAGATGTTGGTGTTGCTGGCCTACATCCATGTGGCCGTTGCACCACTCCAACCACATGCTCTAGCACAGACAATCCACGGCTGAGGAAGCCCACCATCTCACCCCACCATCTCTCCATGACATTTGTATAATAATGGAGGGCACCTGCAAGATCACGGATGTTGTCACTTACAGCTGAAAAAGCAGTCCTCTGCAGCCTCAGACTAGGTCTGGTGTACCATTCCATGCATGCCTGTGCCTCCATGACAGCCTGAAACATGCATCTGGTGGTACCAAATGTGGCACTTCTTCAGGGGCATGATGACCTGCAGCCCTCCCATGAGCACCCATGTGCATCTGCCTATGTGGTACCCAGCATGTTTCAGGCTGTCATGTGTCCAGACACAGCAGCCATAGATACCACACTGTCCTGTGCACTGCCACTAACCTCCAACTGTTCCTCTGCTATGCCCACTGGTGATGGGGTAACTATAGACACTGTGCCTGTGTGCGGGATGGGGTGGATAACAGGGGGATATCAAATGATGGTGCAGTTTTGGCCTCTGACAACCGCACCTGTGCCTCGGCACACCTATCATCATTTTCAGTGTCTGTATGGACACCAGCATCAGATTGCATGCAGGAGGGACCCTGACCCACCTTGCCCCCTGTAAGGGGAAAACCAAAAATGCACTTTAAGACCTGTATGTCATTGCCTAACAGTAGAAACACACACACTCACTCACACAAACACACACACACACACACACACACACACACACACACACACACACACACACACACACACACACACACATTGACATTCTACCATAATACCTACCTGTCCCTGAGTTTACAGACTGTCCCAAATTTATTGTCTTAAGTTCTGCATCCTGCATCACACTTGGAAACTTCCACACATTAATACCAATCATTAACATATTATTCTTCTAATTGCCTAGACAAGTGACCACAAAACATGACTTGTTACTCCATTACCTCTTAGACTTGATTGGAGTCGGTTTTACAAGGACTCACTGCTGTCATCCAGTGTTCACCTTGGGTTTGTCCAGACATCGTGAGCATGGCCCCCATATGTTAGGGGCTACTACAGTCACTCAATAATGTCATGCACTGGAGTTCATACGTAACTACTGGTCAGTAGATGCAAGATCTGTTGCTCTATTAACTTATTATGTGGACAACAGTAATATTTGGATACACTCACTGGTGTTGTCTAGTAATTCCCCAATGCATTTGTAGTGCTGCATACGTGGGTATTCTTTCACCTTTCTGATGATTGCAGTTTTAACTGTATACTTTGTGTCTAGTTTCCCTCCCAATGCATTTTCCATGCTACATACCTTATTGTACTATCATCTGTCCTGAGGTTACATATCAGATAAGTATTCCAGTTCATGTCCATGTACTGCACGATTCCAAAAGGGAGTCGAGATGTATGAACATCCCCACAATCACACATTGCATACATGGACACATACACAAGCACACACACATACACACACACATCCTACATGCAACAACCCCCTCCACTCCACCAGATTACACTTACAGACAAAATAGCCCCCCCCACCACACACACACACACACACTTACAGGTGAGGTTGCATGAAGATATTACACACAGACCTCCCATTACCCATCTGTCAACATGCATAACATATGGTACTCAGCATGCAATGCAGCTATAGTCAATCAATACTAGCAATGGTATACATGTGTGTGTGATGCACGGGCTGTGTTAGCAGTTGATGCCCCTTCCCCTGGAACACACTGCACCTATGTGCACAGTATTGCTGTGCACCTATTCAGCACCCTGCCATGTATTGTGCACCATACCTCACAGGTGTTCACACCATTCCTGAATGTGTATTACTGTTTCAGTTATGTCTGCTCTGCTGCTCACAGCCCCTGTGTGTTTGTCCGACACATACCTGAGATGATATGTGGACAAATGTCATTTGTGAATGCCTGATGTCTGATTTACAGATGGCATCATCAGCAGTGCATGCATGACCAATACATTACAATTACACTGACAACCGTCAAACCTTATCATGGCTTTGGTGAGTGTACACACCCTGATTGATATGGTGCCCTCTTCTTTGATATGTCATGGGACCACATTACTGCATATGTTAACATTACATGAGCCTGATATGTGACATATGTCCTGTACAATCAAATGTAGTGTCAAACAAATGTGTTAGTTGTGCTGATGCTGATTGAGATGCATACACTTCGTGGGTGCATATGTGTGCACACCCTTATCATGATGGTTTGTTGCACCTACTGTTATGTGTACTACAGCAGTCACTATTCCTGGCAGGGGTATACTAGCATAAGCCATCTGCATTTGCCAGTATATGGTCAGTCTGTCCTACAGATGTCCCCCGACTCTGCATGATTTGCAAGGTCAACTCATGTGCACATCCCTTGGAGTTCACACACGGCCTTCACTATTGCTATGGAGTCAGGGTTATGTCTGCTATAGTTCCTGACCCTGACTGTGTGCAGATATAGTCATTTGTAGCATCCTTTGGTTCCCTGATGCAGTGCACTATTGTGTTGTGATGACACCCCCTCCCCACCTTCAGCCTTTTTGCAGATGCTTGACAACTATGGCGAAGATGTGTGTCAGTTTGCAGTGTCCCAAACACTGAACACCATGTGTAACAGCCTAGTCCCAGCTAATGAATGGCAAACATACAGGTGTACACTGGCACTGCCACGGTACAGATGGGGATGGTGGGCCTGAGGTGGGGTGAGGTGTTGGTTGTGCAGCACATGTATCGTACATGATACTGTCTGTAGATTTTCAACATGGTCTTGATACACCAGTACACATTGCAATGCATGCCTTTTGGGGACCTTTTCTGTTATGCATACACTACCTGTAGAGAGGCCTGGCTGATGTTTCCTGTGGTACAACTGTCACATCTGATAACCCTAACCCATGGGCCACACATTTGCACAGTCCATGAAATTGGTGACATGGGTACTGCCACAGCTAGTACTTGCTAGACATTCCTGCAACCCCCTCAGTGTTGTGGCATGTTACTAGGCAGCCTGCATAACTGGTTTGCTACATGTGACATCATCTGTCTTGGATTCCCATCTGTTTATTTCCTACATTATCCCTGTCCCATACATCCTCGCCACCTACATGACTGTCTGCACTGTTTGCCATGGTATATGCAATGGTGAAATATGGCTACATGTCCAACGCCTGGGTGCTACCTGTTGTGTATGGGGCCCATGCCATGGCATGTAAGATGTGTGTAAGCCACAGCTGCCTCTGTTGCAGGTAAGTGGGCACATTTGATGGCCAAATGTCTTGGACAGCAGACCAATTCTTGGTGTGACATTGGGGACATGTACTTGCTGGAAGGTGCACTTCCATAACAAATGCATGCAGTCAGGACCTCAACAGCTGCTTCCACTATATTTTATCTGGAGTGTGTGTACACATATGCTTCCAGTGTTTGCGAAGGTATGTATTCCCCATATTTTCTGTTCTAACATACGATTCCATATTACACACTCATTGCTCATGTTAGGACCACATTGCAGGTTGTAAGGGTTGTGGAGCACAGTATTGTGATATGCCATAGTGTAGATCTGTAACAGTTGTCATTCTAATACTGGTATATACACTGTTGTAGCACTGTATAAGGGTGATGTTTCACACATGTCCCTACTGTAGGCCATTTGTCCCACCATTATGTTCATCTCTGTGCACACATTTTGCAATGACAGGATGTTAGTTATATTGCAGGAGTCTGACATACCCTTCAGATACACCATCATGGTGACCATTGTGATGCAGTGCAGTTAACAGCAAGAATATGTGAACATGTACGGCATGCATTATGGTTAGGTGTGTTAAATGGGTGCATGGAATATAACATAGCCATAACATGACCTGTGTATTGACAAACCTGAACAAACACCATACTCATCAGCTACAGGCTGCTGCCTTGGAGGTATACCAGAGGCACCTACATAAGTGTGTGAGAGATGTGATGTCAGTACCCACAGCTGTGGCATTGGTACAGGGTGGGAGCAGCATTACAGTATATCAATGGTACAAGTCCACAATACTACAACTTATGCACATCTGTTTATTACAACTATGCAGCAACAGACTATATATATGCCATCTCACATATGAATGATCTAACTGTACAGATGCGGATGGATATGCAACAGTGGTTTACTGATGTGTCCTGTGGCCTTAACTGCATGCTCCTCTGCCATTGTGTGGGTAGCACCCACCTCCACTATGCTCTCCACCAGGTGTTGTGTGTGCAGGCGAGCAGGTGTCCCGAGGCTGGCAAGGAGCTCCTCAACATGTGTGGGGGGTTGGATGGCATGATCCCCCATTTTGCGAGCTGATCCCCCTTGACTGCAGCAGCACACCAACGGACATTGCGAAGTAGGTCTGTGCAATGATGCCAGACCTGCTCATAACTGCGGTTATGCAGGCCGACATCGTATACGCTGTGGTCAAGATCATTCCACAGGACAGTCTGCTCCTGCTGCTCATGGGCTGTTTAACCAAACAACACCTGGTAGTGCTGCACCAGGTGTGTGATGATGACCTCATTCTCATCCACTGTATAAACAAGAAGCCTCTCATGGGACATCTTGCCTGAAAGATATAAAGATGGAAA
>NC_056727.1:757891986-758006986 GCF_019279795.1 Protopterus annectens
GCATACAGAAGAGTAGAGAGAAGGTGAGTTTGAGCTATGGCAACTTTGGCTGGGGGGTTAGGAAGGCTTTTATTCTGTAAAGTGACCCTAGATTTTTATTCATGGTTTTGATTAATTGGTTAACATGTAGGTTGAATTTTAGATTATTATCTATAATGACACCTAATAGTTTAGTGGAGAAGTCAGGGGAGATTATTGTTCCATCATTTGCTTTTATTGTAAAGTTAATAGCAGTAGACCTTTGTGTAGGTAAAAATAACAGCATTTTAGTTTTTTTTAGGATTTAGTATCAGACGTCATTCAGAAAGCAAGTTTTCTATTGTGTTAAAGGTGGTCTGGGTAGTTAAATGTAACTCTATTGGGGATGTGGCTGAGCAAATCAGGGTAGAGTCATCGGCATATTGGATACAGCTGACTTTTGGGATGACAGTATTCATATCGTTGATGAAGATGGAGAATAACAGGGGCCCTAGTATAGAGCCTTGTGGTACTCCAAGGGTGATAGGTAGTAGGTTAGTGAGTTTATTCTGCCAAAGAGCAGCCTGCTGTCTAGCATTTAGGTAGGATTTAAACCATTGAAGGGCTTTAGACAGAGTGTTTGCAGGATGTGGATTAATAGTGGGTGGTCAGCCATCTCGAATGCCTTGGAGAGATCCAAGAAGAGGGCTGACGAAATATGATTATTGTTTCGATTATGGTTTATGGTGTTGGTAAAGGCTAGTAGGGCTGAGGTAGTGCTGTGGTGAGGTCTGAAGCCATGCTGGGTATCTGCCATGAGGTGGTTATAGATTAGGTAGTGCATGAACTGTCTCTAAATAGATTTTTCCATAATCTTTGCAAGTGGAGAGAGTATAGCTATAAGTCTATAGTTGGAGAATTCAGTAGAGTTACCTCTTTTATGAAGTGGGATTACATAGAATATTTTCCAGATGGTTGGAATTTTAGCTTCTTCTATGGTTCGTTTGATAAGTATTGATACCAGGTATGCAATAACATCAGCCGATTTTTGTAGGTATTCAGCAGGAAGTTCATCAGCCGATAGTGTGGTGGGTTTTAGTTTTTTGATTAGGGTATGGATAAGTGATGTGGCGACATGTTGAAAACTAAATGAGAGTAGGTTTCTAGGAGTGGTACTTTCTGGGCCAGGGGAGCTAGGAGGTAGTTGGCTGGCTAGGGCTTGAATTGTCTCGGTAAATAATTGGTTAAAACTATCTGATATATCCTCTGGGGGTTTATCAGTAGTGGCAGCTGGGACGAAGGTAGTAGTTTGCTCAGGGTGTAGTAGTTTATTCAAACCTGCCTAAAACTTTTGTGGGTTATTTTGATTTTCTGTCTGTAATTTGCAGTAGTATTGTTTTTTGTCTTGTAGTATGGATTTTTTAGTTTTTTTCCTAAATTGTCTATATTTAACTTGATCTTGGGGGTGTTTAGTTGAATGCCATAAAGCTCAGGCTTTGTTTCCAAGGCTAATTTTGAGTCTAGTCTCTTTCGAAAGCCATGGGGCAGTTTTTGCCTTTGTTCTCTTTGAGCAAATAGGTGCGTGTAAGTCAAGGATCTCAAGGAATTTGTTGTTAAAATACAGAACTGCTTCCTCTAAGGGGAGGAGTTTTAGAATAGACCAATTACATGATTTTAGTTCCTGTTGGAATTTGGCTGAGTCAAAGTTTTTGTTATTTCTAACATTCCTTAGTAAGGGTTGTTGGGGATTGATAGCTTTGTGCTTAATTATATATGTGAGATGGTGATCGCTTAGACTATTGGGGAGGGTACCAGAGTGGTACAGATGGGGGTGACTATTAATGAGTACCCAATCAAATATCCTTTCTTTTTGGTTGGTTTTACCTACCCTAGTAGGGGTGTTAATGATTTGCGTAAATGAGTGTAGGTTAATATGGGTGGTTGTGGAATCTGATGAACAGGTGGCCCATTCTATATTAAAGTCTCTGAGAAGTAGAGTTTTTTGAGGGTAGTGACTAGATACCCAGTGCAAGGTGTCTTCAAGTGTAGCTATATTATTACCTGGGGGAATATACATGCAGATGATATTAATGCATTTACTTTTGTTAAGTTGCAGTTTGGTGGCTGGAATCTCTAAGTTGTTAATCTGAGGTGGTTGTATTACATCTGTGGTTACATTCAACTCTGATTTATAGAGTATTGCTACTCCACCCCCATCCTGGAAGCACAGTCCAGCCTGTGTATTTTATACCCAGGAGGTAGTACTTAATTGTCTGTAGTGGTAGGTTTTAACCAGGTCTCTGATAGACAGAGAATCTCAGGAGAGTGAACAGCAAGGAGTGCATGCAGTTCATGTACCTTGTTATTAATGCTTCTAATATTAAGGTGACAGGTTAGGAGAGAATTAGATGGCCTGGAAATTGTAGGTTTGTAGCTTAGGTTATAGGTAGAGGGGGAGTATGTGTCTAAGGTGTATGGGCCACGGTTGGGGTGTATGTCCCCACCAAGTAATAGGGTAGGTCTAAGCATGGAGATAAGTTGGAGGAATTTGTCTATAAGTTTGTGGTAGTGTTTGATTCTAGTGCTAATTTTCTAGAGCTGATGTGTAGGAAGTGTGAACAAGATCTTGGATATCTTCCTGGTACTGTAAGTATGGTTGAAGGTGGGATGATTGACAGCTTGGGTAATAGTGTGGGAAACTGGAACTTGAAGTCCTGTGAGAGACTGATTTTCATATAAGGTAAGGACGTATGGGGCTAATAGGAGGGAAGTAGAAAGGAGTGCAACATTGTTTGGGATGTGGCTAGAGAGATAAGAAAGTGTTATACCTGGAAATACAGTACCAGAAGATAGTGTGGTTGGGTAACTGTATTGGAAGGAGGTGGGAGGCTGCCAGATGAAAGCTGATAGGTGCTGGTGAAAAGTAGGTATCTTCCGGTTACACTGTCTTATACTCAGTTAGCTTCCAAATTGCTTAACCTGTGCAGGTACTGCTTACCCCCATGCAAACAAGCTTAAACACGCTTACTGCTGCTTAAATATGCTTACTCCTGCTTACTACTGCTTAATAGTGCTTACTCCTGCTTACCCCCGCACTAATTTAGACAGAAATGTAACATGGTTCTTGGGAAGGTGGTGGATTTGGACACTCTATGGATTTATCATTCATTACACATTATACCTTCAATTTGTATCCCTGATTCATGTGTACATATACTGTATGGGGCACTTGTGTTTATCTGTGGATTTTCCAACATTATTACAATGACACCTCACATCTGTATTTAATGTAGTACTCCAGTTCACAAATATATGTTATTTAGTAGGTTATACAGCAAAAAATATTGTTCATAAAGTGGTTTGACTTGGAAATTACTAGGTGAGACTTGAACTGGGAATTATTGCTCGTAAGGCAAATGCTCTAACCACTACACTATTGCAGTACTGCTTCATTTGCATGTATCTTGATATTTATCGTCTTGTGCCATTTAAGCTACAGTACATGTTGTTAAGCAATGGGCAAACCCGCACATCTACAGTTAAATTTAATCTGTTTGATAAAAAAAAGATGAATTGTTTACATTATTATATTTTAAATATTGCTCTTATAAACTTGGGGGGGGGTGTTGCTGGGGTTATGCAACCCCCTATGAGTGGACTTGCCCATTGTAATAACTAAACTGCAGTTCTTGACTGTAGGGGCATGTATATTGTGAGATCTCTGCTCTCAGACATGCCCCCTGCACTTGTCCACACTCTGTGTCCATTTAGGAGCTCAGGCAGCATGCCTTCATTACTATGCATGGAGCACTGCCGTGTTGCTCCTAAACGGTCGCTTCCATGCAGGAATAAGCTATTCCTGCATGGAAGTTTACTGAATCTGGGGGACAGTCTTAGTTGTTTTTCTATAAAAGCAATAATTTTTATTTATATTTTTTAATCAGGCTAATGTACCAGCATTATGGTATGTAAATTGTCTTTATGCCAAACTACCTTACATAAATCATTTTAACACCATAAATGACAGCAGCTTGTTTCCTTGTAAAATAAATAGCACCTGCCTAAAACACCCTACATACTTCCACTTGTACCACCAGTTCATCTGAATAGTCACTATCATGCCAACACATATTATGTAAGTTATTTCCAACAAAATTTACCAGCTATTATGTGAAACTCTAGCATTGCTTGTAAATATTTTTTTAAATGCATAGCTACTGTATGTAAATTATTTCTTTGCATTAGCACAGCGCCTGTGGTTATGTAAAAACATTCAGTATGGCTTTGTATAGCGCGTCTGTATAAACAGTGTTTGGGTTGGTTGCAAAATACATAAGATGAATCCATGTTTTTTGAGTACTACCTAAGACTGCACCACCATTGTACATTTATCTTCCTCCCGCTTCCTCTCTCTGTCTCCCTCTCAGATTACTTCTTTCTCCAAGAGCAAACAAAAGGGGAGAAATAAAGTCGATGTTAACTTGTCAAATATATTTATAGTGAAACAACTGGCCTTACATAACAACATCAACTTGTAAAAAGAACATAATGCCCATATCACCACACACTATCTCTCCCATCTTCATGCATTTTGTTCTGAAATACAGTTCCCCTTCTTGGTTTCAGGCTGTAAGATGATACTGTTAATGTTTATAATATAATTAAACAGAAGTAGCCCTGCCATCAAGAAGAGTACACCCTGAAACCAAAAATATACCACTTATTTGACCAGCAGCTAGCCTGCAGACAGAAAAGAAAGAATGTTTACTATCATTCATGATCATTGCAATAAATACTCTGAAGCAGCACCGAATGGCGAATCCCCTTGTTGAACTCCTAAAGGAGAGTGCACAGTGATTCCACTACATGTTACATTACAGCTTTAACCTGCAGCTACTGAAGGAAGTCATTGAGCAATTTTTGATGCATGATTTATATGTGCTGCATTATCAGGAAACACAAATGAACTGGAGACAGAGCATTATTTATCAGAGAAGCTAAACAGAATGTCAGCCAGTTTAGAATCAGCAGCAGCAATGTATGTTTAGTGTGAATTTTTATTTCCCCTAGCTACCCCGGTAAATCACCCACTGCATTTGAGTGTTCTTAAAAGGCCATGAATCATGTCCTCAGGCTCTGAAAGAAGCCCTCCCTTAGTGTTGGAAAATTAACAGAATAAAGAGTTTTCATTACCAATTATTTTTTGAAGAATAAGTAGTTTGAAAATCAGTGACAAATTAGGCCAGCGAATTTGTGTAATCACTAATCTAAAGAAATAACAGAACACCTTCAATGGTCCTGCTACCTCAAAAGCAGTCATGAAAAAACTCATAACTCCAAAGTCCGATGACTGCACATTTCCAACTTCCATATATGTAGACTGTAGTACCAGTACTAGCGCCAGCTGTATAGTTATTGCAGGTTATGGTTACATAGCTTAAGTTAAGTTTAAATCCTTTAAGTGCCAAGTGTCAGCCTCTGCTGCAAACATTATTAATTACTGCACTGCACCTTTCAAGCTAATAACATTTTTTTGCATCAAACTTGAACAATAGCATTAAAATATGCGATGACTGGAGAGAGAGAAAGAAAGGCTTCCATCATTTTCATTTACCCTATACACTTTTTTTTTTGCTTACTTGAGGAGCCGCTGAGCCGGAGAAAGTAATTTGTTCATTCTGATCCTGCTGCCCCCTGCCTTTGAGTGCCTGTGGAGACTTGGAGTGCTGTGCTGCTACTGTGCGGACTGGATGAGATTGAGGACTCTGCATTAACTTAAATTAAAACAACAACCAGATTACCAGAGTCATCCTCTGGTCCTCTCCATTTGCAGGTTGCTGTGTACTACTGCCTGGTGCCTGCTTATAGTTTAAATTCAGTATATTGTTCACAAGTTTTTTTCCTAGTCTGTTTTTTTTTTTTATTTTGTTGTGGTTTTCCAATGCTAAATCTGCTTTTTTGATATTGTTCACAAGTACCACATATAGTATAATTGTATATGATAATAACTTACTATGGTTAACAGATACACACCTTGACCCTCACTCAGTTGAATTCTGACAGGCTGGCAGTCTGCTGATGTCATCACACACACCTTGCACGTGATGACGTCAGCAGCATCTTTAACCAAAAAAAAAAATTTCGAAAGAAAAACAGGAAATTCAGGAATTAAAGGGGGCCATTCGGAAATCGTGGCACCCCATTATTTTGTCCTCAAAACTGGTAAATACCAAGGAATTTGGTAATGTTGAGAGGTATGTCCTTGTAGGTTTCTCATAGAGCCTACACAGAGTATTTTTGCATACAGAATGTTGTTCATCATGCGGTATTGCATCATGCATATTAATGAGGCGCAGAACGCATAAGTAAGAATTCGCAGCTCTCACCAATGTTGCTGGCTTTTAAACCTGCAATATGAATGCAGATCACACCTCTCAACTTTTTAGTGCAAGAAACCTGGACAAAGACTAAAATAATAGGGGACACAGGTCCAAAAATAGGGCCAGATATTAAATATTGTTCTTATAAACTTTAAAAGTAGCTAGAATAATAGGATTTGTATTAGCATGCATACTGTGAAGGATATGAAGTAAGAATCTCAAATGTATGGCATTATTTGCTGACTTCAGTCTTCATTGATTTTCCAGAAAAACACAAATTTTACAAGGAACAGACCAAAAATATAAGGCAAAAATCTGGACATTCTGCAAAAATCTGGAGAGTTGAACTTTACAATGAATACTAAAATAGAGAATATCATGAAAGTATTCCTGTGGTGGCAGGTGTTAATTGTAGGTGTGGAGTTCAGATTGTCCTGGGTTCAAGTACAGAGTGTGCAAACTTTGTTTTCCTGTTGTGATATTCCAAATTATAGAAATAAAGTGCAACATACACAACTACTTTCTCAACCTTCTTGTGGCAACAGCTTTAGCTGTAGGACTACTGTATACATGGTCCAGGGTTTGAATATTGCATATTCCATACACTTTTAATGTTGTTCCATTTCACATTATAGTCATTCTCACTCATAACACTTGACATAGTGTAGGTGATGTTAATATTTGTATGGGTGAGGGCTGAGACACTAATATTGTGTCAGCTACTTATTTATTTATCTATGTATTGTCCATTTATTATCAAAATTATGATTGTGGATATACTGTGTAGTATGTTCATGAAAGATTATTTCTGCTGTCTGGACTGGCACAGCCTCCCCATTTGACTAACACAGTTACACAAGTACCTGTGTAGCAAATAACCTTGAAATTACATTGCTTGCCACTGTTGCACATTGCTTACTATTGCAAAAAAACATTGCCCTGCAGTGTACACCCTCAACTACTTTATTTGTATGATGGTAAGTTAGGTGCAACATTCTAAAATGTTGCAAAACTGAAATGTGACCACTCTCAGTAAGCAGGAGATGTGCAATTGGTGGGAAAACATCAGGATACAAAATGCAATTGGCAGGAAATGCTCATTCTACATTAGGCTTGAGCAATGGTAGTCATGTCTGTTTTTTCTGGTGAGGAAGTGCACTTCTGAGCTCAAGGGTGGGGTGTTTAAAAGTCCAAAGTCTTTACTGGACTCCTAGTTAAGCATGGGCCCCTGTCACTGCAGTGGGACTATTCAGGCTCAGAATAAAAGTCTGAAGCCTGGAATAGTATTTGACCAGTGTTACAGGTATCCCCTGCACTGGTGAACAATGCCAACATCATTTTGATGACATCCAGAGAAGGAATTGGGATACACTTGACCATTGGATCCAGAAATGTATTACTGGGGACACCCCGCAGATGTGTAAGTATCAGTTACAGTCACTAATTGTAAGAGTTAAAAGCTGAATATTGTCAAGACTGGCATGCATAATGGTATTCTGTTCTGTTTTTTTTTTCCACAGCTGCCATGGAATGTGAGGTCCCATGACGTGCGATTGTTAAGGATATGAGAAGCATGTGGTATGTATGCATCAGAACAGTAGTGTTATTGTAGCATTAAAAGTTAAGGACAGCTTAGATGATATGTAATACACTTGTAACAAATTGAACATGCATAGCTCAACTGTAAAAGAAAGTATGCATGCCTTAGTCTGTAGCACTAAGCAACAGTTCCATATTCTGAAATAATAGTGAGCATGCATCTCTAAACTGTAAAAGGAAAGTATGCATGCAGTAGTCTGTAGGACAAAATAACAGTACAGTATTGGAGAATAGTTAGCAGTTGTGGGTTCACAAACTACACTTCCCAAATATATGATACTGTTATATTTTCATCATTATTGCAATGTAACTTCAGAACTTTATACAAGTGGCAAAAATGGCCTGTTGTAAACTGTAATCAGTATAATTGGAACATGCATAGGTGCAATATATACACACATCAAGGAATGTTGGTTGCAATCTGTACTATGGTGTGCAACTGTTATGAACTGGGTGGTCTTAAAAATAATAAAAAAAATGTTAGGAATTTGCAGTGTTGAAAGTAAAGGTAACTGAAAAGAGTTAAATAATTGTATCAATGCTTTGTATGTCACATATGAAGTTACTAATGTTATCCCTATTTTTCTCTCACCCCAACCGTTATCTTCTCTTTTTTTATTTTATTCTTTCCCTCCACAGCACAGTGGAGAAGGCCTATCCCACAGGATCCTCCTGCCCCTACTCCACTGGCTACAGCATTGCTGCTCAGCACATCTGGTGTGTGACCTAGCAGCACCCACTCTCCTGCTCCTGCACTACCTGGCCCTCGGGTAGCTATGACTTGGAGGATAGACCTGTGGCTCCCTACAGGAGCAGTCACAGAGGTGTTGACTTTATCACCTGAGAAGAACTGCTAAGGATAGTTGTGGGATTGTGCACCCCACTGTGGGTACATGCCTACTCCGGATGGAGTGCCTGCTCTCCATCCTGGTTCAAAATGCCTGAAGGAGACATAGACATTGGACACTGCAGCCAGTGGTGCAGTGAGGTGACAGTGATGACAATCCACTGAGTGAGGACTCGATTCTCACTGTCAACCAGCTTGACATGCATGGGACCTTGATTTCCTCACCGTCTCCCAACCATGGTCTTCACCCACCTCTTGTGTCCTTCACCATCTCTGTGTCCTGTCTTGTGTGTCCTATCAGTCTGCTATTGCTTCCTCTACTACCAAACTCACCTGATTCAGGCATACCTTCGTCCCTTCCCCAAAATTCTTCTCCCTCTCTCTCAGCAAAAAAAAATGGCACATGACCCCCCCCCCCCCAAATCATCTATACTTAGCTCTCCATTTCGCACACAGGTCTTCGCTGACACCCTTGATTTGGTCCAATTGGCTATACAACATGATTGTGTTGTGGTCACCCCTTGCTCTGGAGGTGATGGTCCAGATTCAGCTAATATTCTGCATATATGGTCATATTTTACTGTTGAAGAAATGGATGGCTATGTTTTTCTCCTACATCCCTCCTGCACATTCCTGCCCTCCTTTCACTTTGTTTCCCCCCCTGCTTGCTCCCCCTTTCACCACTTTCCTGTCTTCTCCATTTCTTTTCTTTAAAGCATAATTGCATAATAGGCCTACACCTACCAGAAATCAAGCAGACAGAAGGCCTACACCTACCTACTCCACTGAACCCTCAGATATTGGACAGGTGTATGGCGAGGACATTGATCAGGGAAGTTTAGCAGGTCTACTTTATTCCCGTGAAAGCTGAATTGCTCAAATACAACTCGCACAAATCATAATGAGCGAAATGCGAATACGTCAAATGCACTAAACTGCGAAATTCGAAATCTCGATCTCTCATAGTTGGCCAGCCCCAACGTCCGCAACATACTACCTACCGAAACAAAGTAAAAAACAACACATACACACACACACACTAAGTAAAACCCTACTTCTAACCCTAAAGTAAAGCACCAAAACACTACTTCTAACCCTACACTAAACCCTACATACACAACTATTTATGCACTGTCCTTAACCCCTCCCTAACCCTAAGGTCCATAACTAGCACACACTTACCCTACTGAGCTACACCCAAACAAACTAAATATTCCACACAGATACACTTAACAAAACCCTACACTAAACCTTACATACATTACCTATCTATGTACTTACCTTAACCCGCACCCTAACCCTAAGGTCTGTAACTATTGCACACTTACCTTACGGAACTATTCCACAGACGGGCCAACTATGCGAATTCGATATTTCCACTTTTGCAGTTTAGTGCATTCAACGTACTCACGTTTCGCTCGTTATGTGTCACGCAAATTGTATTCTACCAATTTGGCTTTTGCCGGAATAAAGTAGACCCAAGTTTAGCTACTGCAGCTTAAGTGCCTATTGACTCTGGCCATAACCAAAGTGTAGGTGAGGTGTCACACAGGATGGTTGATAGGAGTGCTTGGAAGGGCCCTGCTGTCCCTCTTCCACCTGTTGCAGGTGTCTCTTCCATGTCACTTAACATATGTTTAGGGCTGTTATGGAGGCACAGGCACATTTAGACAAGTGCTCCAGACAAATGCTCAGGGTTGTAGTTGTGGCACAGGCTGACATGCAAGACTGCCTCCACAGTGTTGCAGATGCAGTGGATTGGATGAATGACACATTGGAAAGAGCAGTGTCTGTGAAGAAATGTCTGCTGGGAGTGGTACAGCATCTTTGTGGGCATCTGATGATAGCCAATGTGGCCACACCCAATCATATTCCTCTAGTGGCAATACCTTCTCTGTTCCATCAGTGAGTGTGCTGTCAACACCCAGAAGTGCCAGGCAATGGGGTGGCGGTCCTGGGCATTCCCGAGAAGGAAGCATGTCTAGCAGTTATCAGTCATGTTAAGATAGCAACACTACAGATCACCTTGGTCATGGAGATGCCACTGCAACTCCTAGCAGAGCCAGTTCTCATGGTCGGAATGACAACGATGAACTGCCAACTCTACTATGCATGGTTCACACCTGTCTGACATATCAAGATGTCGAGCTAGCACTGAGCTTGGTTGTGTTCATGCAGACTCTCACACACCACTTTCACATGGAGGAACCTTACACATGTCTGACATATCAAGATATAGAGCTAGCACTGAGGTTGGTTGTGTTCATGCAGACTCTCACACACCACTTTCACATGCAGGAACCCTACACACACAACAGTTACATGGTTCAGCCTGCCTGCTTCCCTTTCTTAGTCATATACACTCACTGACCTTTTGTGTCAGCCAAGGCCTCCTGCCCCCCACACAACACTCTGTGCAGGTGATGATAACTGTGCCATATCCCTCGTTTCCCCCTCTCTTTTGCATTTAGGGACACAAAAGCTTTATGTCTGATGCACAGGGTGCATAGCTACAATAGTGGTTAGTAAAACTGCTTTTGTTTTTTGAACTGATAATTGCACCTGTCACTCATATTTTCCTTGCCAAGTTATACAGTGGATAGCATCATTATTTCACTACTTTATAGGGTATTCTTTTGTAAAGTTTATGAAGACAGAAACTACAAAGTGCCTCATTACTTTTTAACTTTTCTCATTAATGATTTTCTAGTACACAAGTATGTTGCACATCATAAGTCACACCAGCACATTCAGATGTCAGGATTGTATCAAAGCACTGTAGTTAAATCTCATCAGAACAATAATACAGTATAATGCTCTGTTTTGCATGTACCTCACCAGCCACATACAGCAGCTGGATAAAAACACAGGGATTTCTCATCAAGATAGCACAGTGCCTACAAACCGTGCCATGGTATATGTGTATAGATTAAAAGACATATCACTGTAATCTCAACCTCATGTCTGCTGTTAGATGAGGTGATGTCTGATCATGCCCTGGTGGGATGACTGCATATGCAATAATCTGCTATAGGCGATGACATCAGCATTTTCTGTTTAGCATATGGTAAAAGTGTCCTACATGCTGGGAAA
The DNA here is from genome assembly GCF_019279795.1 of Protopterus annectens. Taxonomy (NCBI): domain Eukaryota; kingdom Metazoa; phylum Chordata; order Ceratodontiformes; family Protopteridae; genus Protopterus; species Protopterus annectens. The sequence continues at coordinate 757,903,864 of NC_056727.1, forward strand.
AAAGTTCTCTCTGTAATGCCAAGTAATAGCTCACATAACCACCCACATGACTGAAGTGAGAATAGAAGCCCTATCTATCTAAGTACACATACTACTGGAAACAGTACTTTATGCAAGCACCATAGCACAAGTATGACTTGTGTATGGCTTCAGTTTGACTTATAGTGGATGATATCAGCAGGCCATGTGGGAGAAAAGAGGTTGTGAGGGCTGCATGAAATGGATCTGTAGGTTTGTGAAAGTATCAAAATACTGACAAGCCATGCTGTTGAAGAAGTAATTATAGGACAGCATATCTACTCTGCTGACTAGAGACACACACACCAAGTTGACTGCAGTGAGAACAGCGCCCCTGCTTTTTAAGTGCATAAACTAAACTGAACTGTTTGTACTGCATTTGTCTTCCTTACTGTGGCTCTATTTTTTTGCTATTTTCACTGTTTGCAAAGTAATTGTTGCTACTTTTCACCGTTTGCAAAGCATCTCTTGTTTGTTCTGTTTTCCTAGCAGTGTTTTAAATTGAATTGTTTGTTACTTAAAGCTTTAGTTAGTGTCTTCGTGATGTTTGTCTGTGGTTTAAAACATTTTTAGTGTCTCACTGCTGTTTTACTACTGTTTAAAACATTTTTCGTGTCTCCTGCCTAAATTAGTGTAGCTAGCAGCTGTAGTATAGTCCAGATACAGGTTTCCTACATATGGGTTGGTTTGTAGTGGCTATTGTATTCTGAGCACATTTTCCAAACTTGTTTGATTGGAAGAGGCCTTTCTGCACCTTTGTGAGAGAAGTCTGCTGATTGGAACCTGTTTGGTGAATGGTGATTGGTCTAGGGCTTGGAGCAACTGCCCTCAATGGTTTTTTAAAAGTTTTTTAAAGTTTTTAGCTTTTGGTATTTTAGCTCCATATTTGAGTAGGTTTCTGCTTGTTTACACATTGCACAGCACTGTGCATTGCTGCACAATTATGCGCCATAGCCAGACAGATACTTTCAACATCTTTCCCTTAGATACAGCTGTAGTACATTAGTGTAGTCTTCATCTTTAGTACATCTCTGGTCTAAGAAGTATTGCTAGTGAACTGTGACCTATTAACTCATTACAGCTGAATGCTCCTCTAGGTGTCTTCTGCGGTTGCCTCCTACTGCTCCTCTAGGCATCAAATATTGATTGTTCATATTTGCATTAATAATTCCAAAACCACGTTACATACAAGGTACCAGGATATTTTGTCTTGAAGCATATGTGATGGCAAACACAACCGTATTGATATTTGACATCTCTCTATGAGTATTTTCTAGAACTGTAAGGTGATAACTTCATTTTTAAAGGCTTAAGCCATGCCCACTGGGAGTTAAAGGCACACACTCAAAAGAGCTGTACCGGAGGGAATGAGTTAAATCACCAGCCAAAAACCCCATCAGAAATACCCAACTACAGCACACCTCCTAAATTAGTCACAAAAGCACCCCTTTTGTGATAACAGTTCTTCTTAATGGTTCTTCAAGCATAGCATTATGGGCAGTTGGACTGTCCTTGTTTCTCCTGCCAGCCTTGCTGACTTAGGTGTCCTGAGGCAGCAAAGCAACTGCCTGATATACACTGACAACCCTCTACTAATAACTGACTCTAGTACAGAGTGCAAGAGATGTATCCACACCAAGAATCTTGAATCCCTGTTCTCTTGTACTCAAAATAGTAGCATATAAGGATTTGTCAACTCACCCACCACTACTCATGCACATGTGCTGAACTAGTGACTGTATCACGCATACTGATCCCACATGGATATCAAACCTGCTATCAGACAGATTTGGCAAACATTTGGCTCCCTTACCCCCTCCAAACATATCACAAACCTTGCCCCCAACTTTCCCCCACCCTATATATCTGAAGAGCGTGTCATTAAAACCTTGTCCAAGGCAAAAAACACAGCCTCTATGGGATCAGACAGCAACCCAGCCTGTCTTTTAGACAAACTAAAACATAAACTAACATCAACATTAAGCACCCTATTCAATCACAGCCTAACTACTGTCTTTGTTTCTGCAGAATGGAAAACAACAATAGTTATTCCCCTTCACAAAGGTGGCATAGCAACAGACCCAGGGAATTATAGAGCCATACGTCTGACCAGCCTCATCTGTAAAGCCATGGAACATATCACCCTGGACCTCATAAAGAAAGACATAGCTGACCTCCAAACTCTGGATTCAACCCAATTTGGCTTCATCAAGGGCAGATCCTGCCTGTTAAACCTGGTGGATTTCTTCAAAATTGTGACCAGTGCCAATGGCAAGGGCAAATCTGTGCACACAGCATACCTTGACTTGGCAAAGGTCTTTGATACAATCCCACACTCAGGCATTGCTAATAAACTTAGCAAACTGAATGTAAACCCCTTTGTTATAAGATTAGTTACCAACTGTCTCACAAACTCATCACGCACTATCAGAGTGGGTGACTCCACATCGACCAGCAGACCTGTCACCAGTGTTGCCACAAGGGTCAGTGCTGGGTCCCCCTGTTTGGTATATACTTCTCAGAAGTTCAGGCCAAAGCTAAAGGGCTGTGGCTGACCAAGTTTGTTAATGACTGCAAACTGGGTGCAATTATTGAATCCCCAAATGATGTCAGTATACTTCAGGAGGGTCTTACACAGACCAACAACTGGTGTCTTAGTCACAATCTCAAACTGAATGCAAAGAAATGCATCATCATTCTCTTCGGTAAAACATGTCCCTTCATACTTTCAAATAATTTATTTACATTGATTTATTTATTTATTTACATTTGTTGACCGGGAATGTCCACTGAGTCAGAAACTCATTTTCAGTGGAGGCCCGGGGAGTAAAGCTCCACGTTGAAATTAAGATTACACAGAGTTACTATTTACAGTTATAAAACATAATGATTAATTTTGACATATGCAATTATAAATCAGTAATAAGCAGACTAAGGAGTTTTATATAACTGGGATAAATGACAATGTTGGATAAATCATAAACAAAAATTACTAAACAACTGGAAAACTAAAAAAACAAGGTGAAACTATGGCTAAAAAGAACCCGTGAACACTTTTTCTTAAAGCTTTCATTCTCGGTACTTACGTATTATCGCAACCAGATTTTTGCGATAATACGGCTTGCTTCCCGGTGTGTGACTGTAACCAGAAATGTATGCAGAATCACACAGGGAATGTTATCTGTAAAAAAAAGCACTCTGTTGAGGTAGGAGTAGTGTAGTACTACAAAAATGACTGCTTGTTTGAACCTATGCCGTTTCCCGACATCATGTCAGTCTTAGTGCTTTTCCAAGTCCTGTTATGTGTGCACGCAACAGAGCAGAGCCGAGTCTGCAGCATATATTCCCTTCCCCAGAACTAGCAGCCCAAAAGGGGTAAAAAGCAACTGACAGGTCACACACCATTCAAAAAGGGGGAGAAAGGTAACACATACAGATGTGATTCAGTTATTATTAAACACACACATCACAAAAAGCAGGGAGTGTGAAATTTTCATGTGAAAATGCAGAAGCGCGAAAGACTGTTTCAGGAAAAGTAAAATCTTACAACCTGCACGTTTGCTACGGGGGACAAAAACATAGAGATAGCCGGTCAAAATCTTTCAGATGACGAAAATAAAATCTGAGTACTGGCGATGAACATAAGGATGGTATATTCCCGATTAACTTAGCCTATATTGCGCTTGTAATCAGGAAGGCAGGATCTACCATGTGCTACATGCAGCAGTATGTAGTTCACCGGCAAAGCGAGACATGCCAGTCAAGACTCCAAAATTTGGCAGTTAGTCCTCTCCCTGCCTCAAAACCATGTGTGCCACAATTTAACTTACTTACACTCCCTTTTCCAGCTTAATAGACCTGCTGTCTCAGACATGGGACTAAATTCACAACCGCGAAAATCTGGTTGTGATAATACGCAAGTACCTCATTCTCTTTAATGTTTCAACAAGAACTTCATCAGAAAAGTTTGTAAAATGCACACACTCCCCTTACAAAGACATTCAAATAATCATATGATAAAGACAACCAATGCAAACAGTCTAAAAGTGGACATTGCCCCAAAATCATAATACTATTGGTTACTAGTCATTCTTGCTCTAAAGTGTATGTAGTTAAGTTTGGTTGAGCAGTATTACACGTTAGGAATTGATTTATGACTAAAATACCATAAAAATCTCATCTTCAAATCCTTTGTCTTAGTAAAAAAACACTTGATATTGACTGATTAATTTAAACCAGGCAGTTTATTGGCATTCAGCCTGATCTGCCAGTGTCTCTTTACACTCTAGTAGTGTCTTGATGTCACCATTGAAATTCTCAACAGAAACAGAATCTAAAACAAAAAAAGAAAATTTCTTGAAATCTTTACATGTAACAGTATGCTTAGCCAAAGCATTACTAAAATCCTTCTTGATGGCTAACAGGTGTTCATAGATTCTTCTTTTTAAATGCCTAATTGTTTTTCCTATGTATGATTCACCAATAGCTGCCTACACCACATGGTTGGATGAACAGTCATATCTCTCTCTAGCCCATATAGTCACATCCAAACACAGAGCACAGTAAGTACTGACCCCAACACATCCCTTACAAGTGAATATAACAACTGCAAAACCAATATATATATATAAACTTGAACATTTGTTAACAAAATATGTATATTTCCAACTGGAGGTTTTATACCTCGAAGAATGCATTACTCAAAATAGGGGAAGCCACCTCAAGCAGTAGACTCACAATGAGCGGTATACCTCAGGGATCAGTCTTGGGGCCTCTGCTGTTTGGGATATACTTTTCTGAGGTGCAGGCCAAAGCTATATGGCTAACCAAGTTTGCAGATGATTGCAAGCTGGGTGCTGTCATTAATTCCCCTTGTGATGTGGACATCCTCCAAGAGGGTCTAATTCCAAACAAATGACTAGTGCCAGAAACATAGGCTCAAACTGAATGCCAAAAATCATCATCCCATTTCGGGAGAGAGGCATCCCCACAAATTATCACATTGATAACAAGGTCCTAAGCATGCAATCAGTCGTTAGGGACTTGGGCACCCAGGCTGATAGCAAACTGACTTTTGACCACCATATTGCCTCCATTGTACAGAAAGCTTGACTGACCTCATTAGTAAGAGTATCTCATCCAGGGACAAGGTGGTCTTAACATCCCTGTATTCTTCCCTTATAAGACCCATTATCAAGTACAATGCCCTTTCGGCATGTACCTCACAAAGCACATGCAGCAGCTGGTGGGACCACAGAGGTTCCTCACCAGAAGAATCCAGGGCCTCAAACATCTACTCTACACAGATAGGCTAAAGACCCTGTCCCTCTACTCAGTCTCCTACAGACTCCTCAGAGGTGACCTTTGTCTGGCATACAAAGCAATCTCAGACCCCACCCTGATGGGACTACTGCACATCTGTAAGTCAAGCTCCACTCGAGTAACCCACACGCATTACCTCAACCTGGTCTGTGACATCAATAGGACTTGTTGGCAGGACAGATTTGTGTCCCAGAGACTCCCCCTTCTGTGGAACAGGCTCCCTCTCCACATCAAGCAGAGTACCTCATTAACCCTTTTTAAGCACAACCTGGATAACTGACTGGGGAACAGAAAATACACCTCTGAGATTCTACCTGTGTCCCTGCTGGACAGTGGCATAGGGTGCTGACTTGTTGGAACATTGGTTAAATTCTTGGCTAGGCTTGTAAGAGCCTCAGGGTCAGTAGCCTAGTAACTTACTATGATCCTATGACGTAGACTGTGACCATAACTTTGATCATCATGTGTCTACTGTAGTAAGAAACATAGCACACTTGACTAGCAAAGGCATTGCCTCTAGAGTAAAGGAGTTTATAACTCTTCTATGCTTATCACTAATCAGGGCCATAATTGAGTATAATACCCCTTTTGGCATATACTATACAAAGCACCTGCAGAAAGTGGAGAGACCTCAGAGGTTTCTAACTAAGAAGATCCAGGGACTGCAGCACATGCCTTATACAGAACGACGAAAGTCTCTGTCACTATACTCGGTATTATACAGACTTCTTAGGGGAAACTTATGCCTGGCCTGCAGAAGAATACCCGACCCAAAACTAATGAATTTGCTGCATATCCATAAATCAAATGGGACTAGAACCACCCAATTCCAGAGACTTACATACAGCCTGCAACTTGAATAGGACATGCTGGAGGGACAAATTTGTCTCCCAGAAACTGCTGCATCTTTGGAATAGGCTGCCAGTTCATGTAAAGCAGAGCACCTCTATGACACCATGCAACCAGAACCTGGACAAGTGGATGGGGTACCATATATTCTTACCAGGGATAGTGCCCACAACCCTCATGGACACGGACAGTCATTAATAAATGCAATCCTGGGTATTGACTTGAGTATCTATGGTATTACATTGGGATGAAACAGCTAGACTTGAAATGACCTCCGGGTCAATAGCCTAGTAACCTTCTATGATCCTGTGATCCTATGAAATAATGCTTTTTATTGTTAGAAGTGATTTACCTAAGGCTGAAGCTTCCATGTCTGGAAGTCATGAAAGTAAGCCAAGCAAATAAGTATTTGCTTTCTCATATTCCACCAACAGTATCATTTGTATTAGAAAGAACATTCGATCAGTTTGTTGTCTTCAACTTTAGATACCTTCATTATTAGCTAGACAAAGGCATGGAACCCCTGCTTTGTAGTCAATGGTCTGCATCCCCATCATACCATAGCAGCCCCTCTCACCCCTACCAAATTTAACTGAACACCAGTTGCCCCAACCTACCAATTTAGAACTTGAACAATTATCTGTATCAGGGTGGCATTCACAGTCTCACCCTGGATAGAAGGAGGTATTTCTCCCCACATTTTTATTCGTCAAACTTTCTGGCTGCTATGTCATTATCAAACTTTATAATGACAATTTTCTGCTGCATGAAGGATATGCTGTTTCACCCTAGTTCATGGAAGCAACCCTTTTCACTCCAGATCTTTTAACCCACAATTTCAAAAAGGGCTTATTTTCCGCTACAACCATCTCCTGTCTTAGGGAAGGCTTTGTTGCCTCCCCCCTCCTCCAGTTTGGAAAGTGACTTTTCTGTCTTCAGAAGTATATTTTCTCATCTCAGGCAGGAGGACATTAGCATGTTCCACCAGCCCGAGTCAAGGGAAGTGTAGGAGAGCTTGCTTGCTTTACATATCCAAAATGTTAGACTATCTAAGCCCCAAAATAGATAACCTTTTCTGCCTGCCTTCGCCTTCTTACTTTAGCCAATTCCCTCCACTCAGATGGCTGATCCTAATCTCAGCCCTTAGGTTTTAAAGATACATGAAGCTCTCTACTCCTATCTTTGTCTCTACCTGACCCTGAGATAGATAAATGATCAACAATGACATAGGCAACGGTCATAAACTGGATCCAACTAAGTTTGCTTTGTCAAGGGAAGTTCACGCCTACTAAGCATGGTGAATTTCTTTGAGAAGATCAACAAGGCAATGGAGGAGAGGAAAGTGGTGCATAATGCCTATGTAGACCTGGTTAAGGCATTCAGTATAATACCCCACTCAGGTATAGTTGATAAACTCACTGAACTGGGCATAAACCCCTACATAACTTGCTGGACTGCTAGTTGCCTCACAGACAAGACCCAGGAATTGAAGATTGGTGATACCACCTCCACTAACATGCCAATCATCAGTGGGGTGCCTCAGGGCTCTGTGCTAGCACTGCTGCTATTTGGCATCTACTTCTCAGAGGTAAATGCTAATGTCAGGGGCCTTTGGATGACCAAGTTTGCAGATGGCTGCAAACTAAGAGCTATCGTAGATTCCCATCACGACACAAACTTACTACAAGAGGGTCTAAAACAGACAAATGACTGGTGGTAAAGTCATGGACTAAAACTCAGTGCCAAGAAATGCATTACACTGCCTTTTGGGAAAACTGTCTCCAGGCTAATTACACCATCGATAAGACACATCTAAGAGTTGACCCAGTAGCCAGAGATCTGGGAACATATTTAGATGATAATCTGGCCTATGACCAACATGACGCCAGGCTAGTGAGAAAATCTTTCTATGTTTCCCAATTTCTAAGTAAGGGCATAGCATACAGGTCCAAGGAAGTCATAGTGACATTTTATTTGGCCCTTATGAGACTCATCATTGAGTATAATGCCCCTTTCGGTATGTACCTGACAAGACATATGCAGCAGCTGGAATGCTCACAAAGGTTCCTTACCAGTAGAATCCAGGGTAAAAACACATTGTCTGATATGGATCGTCTTAAAGCAGTATCTCTATACTCTGTCTTCTACGGGTTACTGAGTGGCAATCTATGCCTGGCAAACAAGACATTTTTGAATCCAGCTCTGATGGACCTTTTGCACATCTGCAAAATGAACAGCATCAGAACCACTAGACCTAAGGATTTAAATTTTGTCTGAGACATAAATAAGACATTCTGGTGATAGAGATATGTGTCTCAGGTGATCCACATACTCTGGAACAGGCTCCTTATCCATGTGAAGCAGAGTCCATCCCTAACCCTATTTAAGCGTAACCTTGACTAATGGATGGGAAATCAGAAATTTACCCTGGGTCTGGCCCCCATGTCCCTGATAGACAGAGTCAGACAGTAAAGCCTAAACTAACATACCTCACACACACATAACCTTTAGAAACTTCCTAACTAACACATCCCCTCCTAATGATTGCCCATGACGCATAGTGACACAGTTGGGTTAGATTGCACAGCTAGGTTTATAATAGCCTAGTATATACTTAAATGTATGAAACTAAAACTTCAGTTAATTTCCTAGTACACTCACTTCTGAACATTTCCAGATAGAAATATTTATTGTCGGTTGGTAAACCGATCGGTGGCTATCATAATGTTTTCATGATATATGATTTTTTAATCTTTTAATTATTCCTTTTTTAACTTCACTTTGTATTACATAATGCCTTGGTCTGTTATTTGCATCTTTAATGACATAATAATGAAGGTATCTGAAGCTGGAGACAATAAATACATATTTTTATTGTTGATTTCCATTTATATATGGTTGATATACTGATGCAATTTTCATGTAATTATTCAATAGGATGCAACTAATCTAGAGTGTTATGTGTAGTGAAGATTATTTATATTTGAATATAATTGTCATTAATAAATATACATTTACATAACTATATAATTCAGATAAAAGTTATAAAACTTTAGAGATAGAAATGAAGAATACTTAAGTGGTTTGTGTTGCTCAGATAATTATCAGCATGGGTACTTTGATAAGTACTTCAGTATTTTATGCAGTGCATAATAAGGCTTGTACTGAACTACTAAATAAGGAACTTGGCATTTCTTAGATTCTATGGTCATATTAGAATAACAGTTATTTCCACTATGTCGTATCTGTGCATTGCATACTATTGCAACTTGGTCTTCAGTTGTAATGATTTGTTAATGTATTCTTGAAATGGATTAAATAAATCCCCATCTAGACAACATCCAGCAGAAGAGGTCACTCAGTATGTTAACTCAAAAATCAGGGTTAAAGCCACATATAATTAAAAATGTCAAAAATCAAGCACACTTTTTTATGTAATAGCACTACTTCTACTGCAAGCTTTGTAAATGTTTTTCCCCACTGTGTCTGCTATTCAACAGACCTACCTGTCTGTTTTGAGTCCATCCACTCCTCTATTACAACGTACATTGAAGCAACCATTGGTGGGTGTGACAGCCAGCCACAAAGGCCATCATCCAGGCAGATGTGGAGGGTGTCTGATGTTGTACTGCCTAATTCCTGATGATCTCCATAGCAGCCTGATTTCTATATGTCACCATAATGCCACCTAATGACTGGTGCAGACTTTCATGTACCAATTAAAATGTAGCAGCAGTGTGATGGACAGCTTGATAGACACACACTCAAACACACACACACACACACACACACACACACACACACACACACACACACACACACACACACCTCTTGGCCATTTGATGAATGTTAAAGTATCAACCTATGCTAGACGTCAGTGATGCAGCAGGTCAGACTGTCTCTATCTTCCCCCAGGCTGGGTAAGCTGGCATTAAGAATTCCATCTGATTCTCTTCCACCTAGCTGCTCCAGTGTCAAGGCTGTTCATTAATCCCAGGTTACTGAAGTCTCTGTCAGTGCTTTATTGTTCTTCACTGTAACTATGCAGGCACTATTCATAAAGAAAGCCAGAGTAAAGTGTTTTTATAGCAATATGCATGTTTTCCAATAATGTGAGGCCAGAGGATTTGATCAGGTCTCTAACTATAAACAACATATTATATACTGAATACAAGGATGCCAAGAAATTCAGCTTGGGAGCAAAGTTTGAGAGATCAGTCTTAGCATTCATGTTGACAACACATAATAAGGGTTACAACTGGTGAAACTCAACCATGATCTTTATAGAGCTTCATTTGCTCTTTGTACTAATACCAGTTACAGAAAAAAGAAAAAAAGACTAGAAGCATAAAGTGTTTTACCAGCTTTTTAAGTCTCTGAAGCTAATAAAACACTTTAGCACTGACAACTACTTTGAAAGCTGTTAGGCCTTTCATTCTGCCACATGTTTTGTTTATATTTGTAACAGAGTGAAGTATGTAACAGCTTTACATTCTGCTGCTGTTCTTTGCAGGATGGCAGTGTCCTCTTTTCAACCTTGGTGTGACCTGATAAAGGAGAAAATCCAGCACAAAGCAACCTAGGCAGCTGCCTTGAGCCCAGTATTGGCAAGGGGGCCTGGCCCTGGCTAGAGAATAAAAATGAAAATGCTCCAGTTTAAGAAAAACATTAAAAGTTGCCTGGTTTAAAGAAAAAAAAAAAAATGCTGCAGTTTAAAGAGTATACAAAAGAGACTCAATGTCCAGTAAGTCAGGCCATCATGACTAGTATAAAGCATAGAGAGCAGGCTGAACCCAGAAACTTATGAGGCAGCATCAGGTTGTAAATTATATATTTGATTCAGACTGTAGAAATGTGTAACTGCATGGATTAGAGCAAGCAGCAGGTTAAGCTTCAAAAACGGATTTGATTCACGCAACAGAAACAAGAGTAACAGCAGCATGGACATGAGAGCAGGCAACAAAAACTTCACAGTGTGGAAAATGAGTGAATACAGAGAATTAAACTCAACCATATGTAGAGTATGATTTTATAAGCAACAGGATGGAATTATGTACGTGTGTGTGTGTGTGTGTGTGTGTGTGTGTGTGTGTGTGTGTGTGTGTGTGTGTGTGTACGTAATACCTGAGTTATGTACACTGAATAGTTAAGTGACTTTGCTCAGAGTCAAAATGTGAACCTCAGCTATCTGGAAGGCAAGAACCGTAATCCTCCATATCAACTGCCAGGACTCTTTCAGCTTTATTTTTCTAAATCACTGAGGAATACAGTCTGTCAATGTCACTCATAGTTTCATAGCGCTGTGGTTCATTGTCAGTGTCAGTAGTGCAACAAGTAGTGCACTTGCCTTTCAGAAAGAAGACTGTGGGTTCTATTTCCACATGAAGTAGATTGCTTGCTGACATTGCAGTGCAGCATACGGGTGTGCTGCATTCCTGAGAATGTCATCCTTTGGATGAGATGTTAAACTGCATCCAATTTGCTTGAATTGGTGGTAGCTCCAGTGGATGCAAAATATCCCATGACACTTATAAATAATGGTAGGGAAAATTCCCTGATGCCCTGGTCAATTTTTCCCAAAGTGGTTTAAATAACACTTCAGATTTTCACCTGAAAATGGCCACTAGCCTAGGGGGACTAACCTGATTAACAATGGATTACTGATAAAATAAATAAATGCAATGCACACTGATGCAAAAACTGTTTGTATGACAGATTTTTAAGTGATTTAGACTAGTCTGATCTTATATAGGTCCAGTTTTGCAGAAGTACAATTTTGCCTCATATCTATGCCCTGTTCTTGAGTAAGTCACTTAAACAGACGGTACTTTGGGTTAACTGTAAATTTGGGCTAGGCTCATCAATGGTTCCCTGGACTTCAAGCCTAGTAACTACCTATGAACCAGGGTACTTATGGTGTAAAGGAAGGAAATTGATTGTAGTAAATAGGGGCATCAGCATATGACCTATGATCTATGAGTTTAAAGGTAATATTTTAACTATCAATACATTTTTAATTTATCTTTTTTAGGGGTCTATATCACTTCATCAAAGTGACACTTCAGTGAACAGCATTTCATCAGAAATGGCATTCATCGAATTATGCTCAGCCCCCCACATCCCCTGCTAATTATATATATCAACTCCGAGATCGCACTACAGTGAGGAAAGGGCAAATTTCCCGATCCTCACTGTACCATGATCTCAGTATGAACAGTTTGACGAATGGCATTTTCGATGTAAGTACACTGAAAATGCTGTTGGCTGAACTGATTTTTCACTGAACTGATAGGGACCCTTTTTTGTAGGAATGCAGGTGTGAAATGCAATGCGATTGGGCTGCAACAGTTTATTTTGCACTTAGTATAGATGAATAAAGCTATGGACTGCTACAGGGCTGCTTCTTGTAGTACAGGGTTCGAGTCCCTCAGCCTTTGTTTGCCTTCTATGTAACTCTGAACCAGTTAATTCACTGGACAGTATGCCTGGACTGCTGCTTTAAAAGGGACCCTTGTTTCCAGCTGATTAGCAAATGCATTTCACATTTCTCTTTTGAACTCCTGCATCCTTCACATAGCTGTTAATTAGTGCTTCACATATATTCCACTTGATTTTAATACCAGCTTATCTCTTGTAGTCTAATGGGTTGACAGATGCATTTTCAGTGAATGTGGGTTTCAAGGGTAAATAAGTTTACTGTTTCTCATGTTGAGTCTGTTTTCGAAGGGAGAGTATTTTGTTTTCTTTTCTTCAGAAAATGTTTTTTTTTTGTAAAATTAGATTTTTTTGTAAATGAAAAAGAAAATAGAAAAGAAAAATGAAAATAGTCTGTAGACTGATAGGCCTGAACAGGATTTATGGTAATCTGGGAGAGAAAGCCAAGTAGTGGGATACTGGCTTAGCTGCTGGGGGCTTGGTTCATTACTATGCATAGAATCCTATTTCTCCACAATCTGGCTCAGTTGACTATGGATGTGCATGCTGTAACAATACAGAATTATTAGCCATTCAAGTAGGTCAGATTTGTACTGAGTGATGCTAGATGGGATTTTCTTTTCTTGATGACAGAGAAGAAACAGAGATCAAAAATGAGATGCAGTTGTAAAGCAATCATGTAACCCCCCATAAAATATAGTATGTTGTATTTAGAAATAATTCTGATTTTTGCATGACATGTGGGTTGTTAAACAGAAGTTGATGCAGCATTCATATTGTCTTTGTTTTGCTTTTTTGCTTTTTTCATTGCACTAAATACTGAATTAATTCATTAATAGGCCTGGATTGTAAATTGAAGCATTCTGGTAATATATTTTTGCAGGACCTTCTTTGCAGGCTCCAACAACTGTAAATTGGTTGACATTTGCTAGGTCATATAATGTACATTATTTGGAGTGATGATCAGGACTGTCTGATCTTCATCATTCATTATACTGTCATTGTCACATATTACTGATAGTCCCCTGTACAAGATTAGACTGTAAAGGATTTCAATATTTAGTTAAAAACTGTTACTCTGACAATTAGCAGAGATGACTAAATCTCCAACTTGTTAATGTGATGCTTCCTGTGGCAAAAGTGCAGGGTTTCAATCTTTCTACCTTCATTAGCCTACTGTGTGACACATAAGTAAGTACTAGGCTAGATGCCTTTGCAGGTAATTTTAAGCCTAGTCAAATTCCAAAAAGAATTGAACCCTGTGCCTTGTGTCTATGAGGTAAACACCTTAACCATTATGCCAACCCCTAACCTAACTTTCCAATTTTTCCAAAGCACTGACTGTTTATTTGGACTAGGCCACTTAATGGTCTCACTGACTGCATGCCTAGAAACTGTGTACCTATTGTTATTGTTTGTCAGTCATTCCCTACAGAATTGCTGACTACTTCAGGAAATGTTATGACAATATCATTGGTGCACCATTTTTTAATGTAACATAGACAAATTATTCCTCAAGAGAAACAGACACTGCATTTGTAGATTAATTATTGAAATTCCAAGTTATTTGCCAGCAGCAATCTCTGCATTTGTAATAGTTTTCTATAATAAGGAATTATACAGATGACTTTTACTTCTGCAGGGATCATACATACATGGAGTATAATCACGGTACTTCATGCACTCAGATAAGAATAGTATTGTTTAATGATTATACTCACAGTTTTTCAGAATATTGTAATGTGTATAAATATTGGATGAAAATTTGGAAATTGCACAAGGATATTCTTGACAATCATGAATACAAATGAGGTATGTTTCAGATATCAGCATCCAACCTAACACTCTCATACTGGGTGACTTCAACTACTCCTCCATTAACTGGAAAAACTACTCATGTACCAATACACTTGCCCAACAGTTCCTGGAATTCATTAATTCCAATGCCCTGGACCAGCTCATTTTTACCCCCACTAGAGGTAGCAACATCCTTCACCTGGTCATTACTAACATGGGTGACCATTGCTCTATACCATTAGTTAACTCCTCCCTGGTTAGATCTGACCACAAACTAATCACCTTGGAAATCCACATCCCTCCCACCACCACCACCCCCCGTAAAGGTAACCACCATGAAAAACCTCTCCAAATCTAACTTTGGGCTCCTAAAAACAGAGGTGACTAACTTCATGACACCCATACAATTGGAGAACAACTGCATGACTGCCAAATCATACACTAATGCACTGTACAAACACATACATAAATGCATGGATCTCACCACACCCAATAGAACCAAGATGCTCTCCTCCAAAAAAATGGAAGCCAATCTGGTGGTTCGCTGCCATAAACAAGCTCTACAGCAGAAGGAGGAAACTGATGCAGAATAAGGTGAAGTCCCAAGACTGGAAAAACTCCCTTATCAGCCTCAATAAAAAGTTGAGATCCCTCATCAAATCCTCTAAAACTAGCTATGAAAACAGAATTGCAGCAGATAGTAAAGACAACCACAAGGCCTTCTATAGTTATGTAAAGAATCTTCACGGCAATACCCAGATTTGCTCTGAGCTATTGCACAATGGCATCTCCTATACTGAGCCAACAGATATTGCCAATATACTGGCTGACAGATTCAGTGCCACTTTACACCTCTCACCCCCACCAAAGGACCAATCACAATACCAGTAGACTACCAGACACCCAGTATTACTGCTGCACTGGTTAAAACAGCACTGTCCAAGGCCAAGACAATATCCCTGACTGTGTTCTACATGAACTACAGAGAGAACAGGTGCCTCACCTGTATGCCCTATTCAATCACAGCCTCACCTCAGGCTTTGTCCCTACCAAATGGCACACTGCTACAGTCATCCCTCTCCACAAAGAAGGAGCGATTACCTACAGTCATCCCTCTCCACAAAGGAGGAGTGACTACAGACCCTAGGAACTATCGCCCCATTAGCCTGACAAGTCTGATATGCAAAGCTATGGAACGCATCATCATGGACCTAATAAACAAGAATATAGGGAATCTCCAAACTCTGGATCACACACAGTTTGGTTTTGTGAAAGGTAGATCATGCCTGCTCAACCTGGTTGACTTCTTTGAGTCAGTCACCAGAGCTGTGGATGAAGGCAAGGTGGTTCATACAGCCTACCTTGATCTGGTCAAGGTCTTTGGTACCATTCCCCACTCAGGAATCATAGAAAAACTCACTAAGCTAGGCATCAATCCCTATATCATTAAGTGGGTTGCAAACTGGCTCACAGATAGAAACCACAGTGTGAAAGTAGCTGACTCCAAGTCAGACTGCTGACCAGTCATGAGTGGAGTCCCATAGGGTTCGGTCGTGGGTCCTCTCCTGTTTGGTATCTACATCTCTGAAGTCCAGGCCAACACAAAGAGACTCTGGCTGACAAAGTTCACAGACGATTGCAAGTTGGGAGCCATAATTAACTCCCCAAGTGATGTTGACATCCTACAGAAAGGCCTCACTGAGACCAACGACTGGTGTCAAAACCATGGCCTTAAGCTAAATGCCAAAAAATGTGTCATCATCCCCTTTGGAAAAAAACCCATTCCCATGAATTACCACATCGATGGTAGTCCACTGAACACAGAAGGAGTTATAAAAGACCTGGAACCAAGGTTGACAGCAACCTCTCTTTTGACCACCACATTGCCACTGTGGTCAGAAAGTCCTTCTATGTGGCACATCTCATTACTAAGGGTTTTGCATCCAGGAAAAAAAGAGGTCATTGTCTCCCTCTACTCATCCCTCATTAGGCCAATGACTGAGTACAATTCCCCATTTGTACCTCACTAGACACCTGCACTAACTGGAGATGCCGAAAAAGAACTTCACAAAGAGGATCCTAGGCCTTAAACACTTGTCCTATATGGACAAACTCAAAAAAACTCCAGCTATTCTCGGTCTCATATCACCTGCTTAGAGGCTATCTCTGCTTGACTTACAAAACTATGTCTAACCCAGCTCTGTTAGAAATGCTACATCTAAAGAAATACCAATCCCTCCATAATACATGCTCCAGAGACCTCAACCTCATTACCACAATCAACAGAACAAGCTGAAGGGACAGGTTTATAACCCAGAGACTGCCCATGCTTGGAATAGACTTCCCATACATGTCAAGTGGAGCACCTCACTGGCCCTCTTCAAGAAAAATCTAGATGAGTGGATGGGAAATAGAAAATTCACCCCTGGGATCACTCCAGTGGCTCTACTCAACAGAGGCACTGGGAACTAAGGTTGGGTGGTACGATGACAGGCTAATCCTATGGGCTAGGCTTGTAAAGGCTCCAGGGCCATTAGCCTAGTACACACCTATGAACCAATGAACCTATAATCCCTTCCACCACAGGTCATGTCTGTGATAAACAATGCATATCATTCACAGTTTCCCCTGTAGCCCTGTGGACTATACACATAGGACACATCCCCTCCACTGGTGAATATGCTTCTGAATACCTACTAAAGTGTAACCCGACCAAGCTGGTAATATCTGGCAGGAGTACCATTTTCAGTCTAGTTTTGGTTCCATGGAATATATTGATTTTCTTATTAGGGTGAGTGAAAGTGATACCTCTTTTAGGTGGTCTCTACACTACCATGTGTTTAGGGGAATATCTTAAAGCAAGGTGGGATTTAGCATGAGCAGAGAGAGATGATTCAAGGTTTACCTGGAATGAACTATCTATCTTAAAAGTACTTTTCAACCAGATGAGCATTCTGGAAACAAAAACTTTATTTAACAAGTGAAGAAAGTAATCCAATCATTGTCAAAGTCAAATGTGTTAGTTAAATGAATGAATATTGAACCAGTGAGTACACAACTACCTTCTGCAATCAGAATAGTGTCAGTGAGTGTCTTGATGACTGTTATAGTACTGCAGTTAGCAAAGAAGCTGCTCAGCCCACAACAGCAAATGTGCTTACTGAAGTATTTAGCAGTATGGAAATGAATGATCGTCTCAAAAATCTTTTCTACATCAGGAAATGTAGAAAAGGACATGAAATCTGAAATGCAGAATATAAACTGCACATAAATATTATTAATTAAAGACTGTGCCAGTCTAAAGAAAAGTGTGTCATGTGATTATCAGCGTTTCTTGTCTTTCTAGTAAAGCTGTTGATGTGAATGCATCTTGTGTATCTTTGTCTCTTCATTATGGCTATTTCTAACTATGCTTTATATATATTTATGGTTATATATGTTTATGTTATTATATCTATAGCTATCTAAATATATATATATATATATATATATATATATATATATATATATAGTTATATATATAGTTTTATATATTATATATATATATATATATATGTGTGTGTGTGTGTGTGTATAAAACTATATAACTATAGATATATATATATATATATTTATATATATATATATATATATATATATATATATATATATATATATAAGAAAACCACTGCTAATGCCACGCTATAACCCGTGCAAGCAGCGTCTGGTAAAGATCCACGAATTTAATGTCATACAATACACCAACAATGACTGAAAATAAAAACTATAAAAACTGGTTGAGCGCTTTCACCCGTAAGTAATACAGGCTTCATCAGAACTAAATGCCATATTAAATTCCTGACCGTATTTATATAGATACAGTAGTTCATTTGTACCACTCACTTACACACACATTCACTCCTAGGGCCAATTAAAAGTATGCAATCCACCTACTGCATGTCTTTGGACTGTGGGGGGAAAACAGAACACCAAGGGGAAACACATGTGGCTGCAAGGAGGACATGCATACTCCACACAGAAGCCACCCCTGCCGAGAATAAAACCAGAGAACCTCTTGCTGTGAGGGGCATCACTAACCACTGCACCACTGCGGCCTCCATCTATAACTAATCTATATATATATATATATATATATATATATATATATATATATATATATATGTATATCTTTGTTATATATAGTAATGCTGTGTGTTATCACTCCAAGCATTTTGTCTCATGCTAAACACTGTTGTATTTTGTTGGTGGTATAGTTGGTCAAATCATGTAAATGGTCAAAGTTCATCATATCGACTGTTATATAATTCCTGGACTTTTCCCTTTTGGTTGTGTTTGTGTGACCCTGGACTTTTTATATTTAATTTACAGAAATGTGGGAGGCAAAGCTCCCCACATAAAAACTGATTTTTGTTTTTCTTTTTTGTAATGCCAAATGTAATCTAGTGGTTTACATTTGTGATTACCTTTTGTGTTGTAATGGTAATCACTGATGAGTTTGTTCAATGTTTTATGCTTTGATCAAACTCATCTGTGATTATTCTTTATAAACTCATATCTCTCTCTCTCTCTCTCTATAAACATATTTGCTTGTTTGTGTCTTTCGTCTTTTCCCGGTTAGGGGTCGCCACAGCGGAACTCCGGTCCTCTAATGATTGGCAGTAGATTTTTACATGCTGGCTTGCCAGGCCTAATGCACAACCTTCAACGAAGGAACGCCCATTCACACATGTCGACACACAGAAGACGCTCTAACTCAGAATCGAACGGGCAACGTCTAACTGTGAGGCAACAATGCTACCGCAGCACTACCACCGCATATATATATATATACATATATAAATATATAGACACATACATACATAGATATGGTTCTACTATGAAACATCAAACTGCACAATCCCAAGCTCTAGAAATAATGAAAAAATAATGCCAGACATACAGAAGGGTGAAAAGGCTAGCTTTAAGCTTTTTTGGCAGTTGGGCAACCCCTATATCCACATAACTTCTATAAATGTGCTCTGCAGAAGCAACACCTTCAGAAAGGGAGGAATCTTCCAAACAAAGGTAATCATTGCAGTCACACACTTAGAAATCACACCAAAAATTATTTTCTGTGTTAAACAGTGATTGACATTATGCTCTTTGGGATATTTTTCATTGGCAATGGATGCTCAAGGAATATCACCTCAACTACAAACTGCAAGTAAAGCAGCACACATACACACAAACACACACACACACACACACACACACACACACACACACACACACACATATATATATATATATATATATATATATATATATAGAGAGAGAGAGAGAGAGATCCTATACAGAGGCTCAACTTTTCAAAAAGTCAAATTTCAAATGGTCAAGGCCATATAATTGACTTTTCAGAAAGCTGATCTTCAGAAAACAAGAATCCACATTATTGCAGGGGGTAACCTCCCTGCACCCCTACACCCCCTGCATATTATATATATATATATATATATATATATATATATATATATATATATATATATATATATATAGATATATAGATATGTATATATATCAACTCTGAGGTTAACCTACAGTGGGGAAAAGGGTAAATTCCCTGATCCCACTGTTCCATGATCTCCATTCATAAGCTTTGACATTTTGGAAAGTTGATCATATGGTCTCAACAATATGAAGTTCGACATTCTGAAGAGTCAAGCTTCTGAATGGGACCCATATATATATATATATATATATATATATATATATATATATATATATATATGTGTGGGTCTATATTAGAACCACAAAAGGCCGTTTAAGCGAATACGTAAGCGTTGACACATATTGCGCGAATTGCGAGTACACCGATTGCCCAAAACCACGAAATTCAAAATCTTGAATCGGCATAGTTAGCATTTGTTATCCTTTCCTTCTATATGAGATGCCCCTCACTGGTGTTATTGGTGAGGATTGAGGCTCCCTGATTGCTGGGACAGGGCACAGGTGTCACAATCATGACACACCTAAGATCAATACACCACAACAATGGCCAGAAATGACCCATAAACAAAAAAATCTTTCTATGTCTCCCTCTCTGCCCCCCCTTCTCTCTCTCTTGCTCTCTCTCTCTCTCCCTTTCTGCCCCTCTCTCTCTCTCTTTCTCTCTCTCTCTCTCTCTTTCCCCTTCTGTGTTATCAGTCTTTGCTCTCATCATTTATGTGATGCTTGGCACTGAGCAGCAATTCTAACTCATGGTAAATTGGCAATTTATGTCTTATGGCAGAAACTTGCACCTTTCTGCCTTCAGCCAAATTAGTCAGCTGTCTCTCAGACTACTGTATTTGGCCTCACTGCATTATAGAAACAAAGACTGATAGATGTATGAAGTGACAGTTATTGTAATGTAAATAAAAAAACTGGGACCGCAAGAGGACACCAAGACTTAAATAATACTGAGCACTTTCATAATTTGCCCATAGGAACAAAACAGCACATAGTTCTTATTAAGATCACATTATGTTAGGGATAAGGAAATTTGCCCTTTCTCCACTGTAGTGCAGTCTTGGAGTTGATATATATAATTAGCAGGTGGAGTGAGGGGCACTGCCCCCACATGAGCAGGGTTCAGTGAATGGCCCTCCAATATGTACCTGGTGGTTTTTATTGTGTCTAGGATGTCTTTGATAGTTTGCTGACTTATTTTTTCATTGATATGCCTCTACAAGGAAATGTTCCATGTTCGTTAAGGAGCTGTTTGAGTAACATTTTCGACCATTAACCATAGACCCGAATTTAATGCATCAGTTTTTTTATCTATGTATTCACCTTTACAGGCATCACTTGTAAACGTGCAATTGATTTAGACAGACTTTTGTAACTATTAAAATAAATGAGTGAGGATCTTATCATCAACTGACTCATCCTATGGAGATTACAGGTGTATTTGATGCTGCAGAACTGTATAGTAAAGACACAGGTGGGGTCAGCTGTCTGCCCACCTAGAGAATTTCAGTGCCGTCTCCATGTTTCATTAGTTACTGTGAAAACTTACACTACCAGGAAAAAGAAACTTATCTATGGAAACATTGATGCTTTCTGGATTGCAGATAAAAAGAAGTATGTGTTAATAGTCAGTGTAGTGTTCAGACTGTGGACAGCAACTTAACTGGTGCAAACAAACAAATAAATTAGCACTATATAAGAAAGATTTGATAAAGTCTTTATTAGTTCAGAAAAAAAGTTAGAAGATCAAAAATTATCTATACCCATTGTTTTATGTCCTTTCCTTGCATACATTAATAGAACAAAAGCAATTTAACAGAAACTGATAAAGCTTGGAACTACTGGAAAAAAAAGTATGTCATTAGAAAACAATGATTCATGCTACATAGAAATCTAGCCAGAAAAAATCCACTAGGTATTGTAAGTCCAATTTCCTAAAAACTACACAAGCATCATTCCAGATAAAGCAGAAAAAAGTCCTGGAATCAAGTAAACCAGATAACTGGATGAAACCTTCTGAATACCCTCTGTGTGATGATGCTATGTCCACATATTCCAACTCCTTAACTCTACTCAGCTTTCTAAAAAAACTCTTTTCTCTTCCTCTCACCATTTCTTCATCCCCAGCTCCAAGGAATGACCTAACAGATCCTGAACAAGACGAGCCCTTTCAAATGGTCTTAGTAAAAAATGACGCTGTCATAGGTATTGATCGCGTTCACCCCTGCTTTATTAACATTTGCCATTAAAACATCATTCATCTCTTAACGTGCTCTGCAGTATCTGCCTCACTCATTGGTACATAACAGAACAATAGAAAACAGCAATAGTTGAACATATTCCTAAGTCAACTAAGCACTTCAAAATCAACAATGTCCACGTATTTCTACATTACCAACCTTGGGAAAAAGTCACAGAAAAATGTGTATGCAACCATCTGCAGAATATATACAAATATACAGAATATTCACTTGGTACCAGCATAGAATCTGGGCTGGAAGTAGCACAATGACAACCATTTCCATCCTCACAGATGATATACTACAAAGCATGAGCAAATGACTTCTAACAAGGTCTTCCTTGACTGACCTCATTAAGGGCTTTGACTTAGCTGACCACCACCTCCTGATATGCTCACTACATACAGCAGGCATCAGCATTTTGTATTTCCAGTGATATAAATCCTTCCTGACAGGCATTTCATAGTAAGAATTTGGGTCAGCTGCTTTACACTCTGTGCTGCTTCTTAAAGGAGTGCTTCAGTGGTCAGTACTTTCCTCTGTATCATTTCCTTATTCATTAATAAACTACCCAACGATCTCCACCTCCTCCACATAATTCTTCATGCAAATGACTTGATTGTTTGCAGTTCTAGCCAATCCTCAGCAGTCATAAAATGTAATCAATATCAAAACCTTGATAAGCTCTTAAACTGGCTCAAGGAACATAACTCTTATTCTCAACACCAGAAACAACAAAGCCACACTCTTTGAAATGCTGCAAATATTTGTAAGTTTCCAACCAATTTAACTCTCATCCACAAAAGGCAAGATCCTATAGAACATGTCCCACCAACATTACGGATACCTAGTAATATGGCTCAACTAAAACCCTGGTTTCAAATACTATAGCCAAATAACTAAATACAAAGTAAATAGTGTCCTTTTGTGGAGTTCATTAATTGCTAGTCACTTAAAGAAGCTAAATCCAAAAACATATGGGAGCCATAAATAGCTATGGGTGTTAACTGGAATTTTATCAAAAAGATGCTATAGGCATGAATGAGTTAAAATTGTTTTGTGGTAACTAACACTCTCAAGAGATCTTTTTTTTGTGCTTTTACATTAAGAGGACTGGGATATTCCATCTAGTGGCAGTAGGTGGTGGTCTGGTCTATTTGAGTTGGAAAACACAGAAATTATCCTATAAAACTAGCACTGGGACTGTAACCTGCAGTTCCTTAACTGTAACATTTGCACATCAGGTAGCACTAATACCATATCCTAGCACTATGCAAATCTAGTCTTTAACCCTAGACACCACCCTAGAAGACTTCTGTAAAATGCAGTCCTCAAACCCTAATAACCCACCCTAATACAAGCCTGGGTAACATGGATATGCAATTTCTAAATACTTCTGTAGCCAACTTAGTAGATATGTGCATCCTGACACAGTGCAGCATTTGTCTTATGTTCACTGACAACCTTTTAATCCCTAAAAAAAAAAAAACAGTATGCAAGAATGTGCAAACACAATATTCTTGGAGGCAAAAACCTCACATACAAACAAGGTTGTCAAGAGCACACACACTACATCCACCATACATAGTTTCCACATGCATAGAACATCTTATGCTGAGGCACTAAAAAGCAATCTCCTAAAACCTCAAAGACTTCCTAAGCCTGCAAACAACAAAGTCTATCTTTAGCAATCTCTAAAGCATATACCAACCACCGCACATAAGCACAAACCCAATGGATCCCCAAAAACAAAGCCCATTAGGTAAGCAAACAATTTATCCAGGACTCTTGTCATAAGGGAGTCCACTATACAATGCACAGATGCCTAACTTACCAGACCAGAAACAGAAAAGATTAAGGTCACTTGCTTATCTGGAGACAGAATCCGTCAAGTTACAGACACACTCATGTCATTGAATCACAAGTACCAGCATGATGCTATCATAGTCCATTCAGCCGTAAATGACCTGAGACATGCCTCTCTGGATTATATGAAGAAAGACATTATGGAACTCTCTGAATATGCATCTCAAACTAGTATGTACCTTGCACTGAGCAAGGATGATGCCACAGTATGAACCAAAAATGACTGACTTTAACAATTGGCTTAGTTTTTCTAGTGTCATTTGAGGGGGACATGGTTAACCGACCACATTGCTTTGCCAATCATGGCTTGCACCTGTCCTGCCTGTGCTTCCAGATTTTGGCTAAAATTGTATACACCCTGCCAGAGCCTTTTCTAGGCAATACCAAACTGATAAACTTACTGACATAGCAAATAAAATCTGAAGGAACCTAAAGATGTTACTGCTCAATTCTAGGAGCCTTAACAAGAAACATCATGCCCTACAAGCTCTCCTCACTCTAGAGAATATAGATATATGTGCCATTTCGGAGAGATGGTTTAAAGCCACAGAAACTACTCTGGCACAGCAAGGCTACAGTGCCTTCCACACATTTAGACCATTAGCTGCACTGACAGGGACTAAAGATGGAGGTGTCTCGATCTACATTACCAACAAGCTTACCTCAAGTTTGGTGAAACAGGATGATATCCTGGAGTTTATCATCCATGTACAAACCAACTTAGAATCCCATACCATATCTTAGCATGTTATAGGTTACCATCTATGTCTCAAGAATCCCACAACTCTTATCTAGATCTCCTAGAGGTTCTCTCCCTCCACCCAAACACTCTATTCATGGCAGACTTTAACTACCCCTCTATAATTTGGGAAACATACACTGCCATCAGCTTGCAGACACAATGTTTCCTGGACTTTATTAACACAAATGCCCTTGATCAGTTAGTGTGCACTTCAACCAGAGATTCAAACATACTGGACCTGGTTCTCACCAATATAGGAGCGTGCTGCACCCTACCGCCATGTCACATCCTCAGTGGTGAGGTTGGATCACAAAGCTCTCTCATTCAAAATAAAGATAACTTGGAAAATCCAGCAAAACCTTTTACAGTTAGAAACTATTCTAAAGCAAACCACATCCTGTTAAGTGACACTTTGACAAAATTCAGTTCTCTGCTTAACCCAGAGTACAAAACAGCCTAAGCAGAATTATCCACGAAAAGACTGTCAAATCATGTAAATAGCTGCACAGAGACTTCTATACCAGCCAGAAGTAAGCCCAAAAGATACCCCCAAAACAAATCACACCAAATGGAATCCCAATCTTAACAGGGTTTGTAACAAAAGGAAAAAAAGTCATGGCCAAAGTCAGAAACAGCAACTCTCATAATGACAAGAACTCACTAACAAAACTAAACAGGAAACGTAGAGGACTAATTTAATCCAACAAGACCAATTATGAGGTCAAGATGGCTTTTCAGGTAAAAGATGGCCACAAAGCCTTCTACAGCTATGCCCATAACCTCAAAGCTAACATGCAACATTGTGCTGAACTGGTAGTAAATAGTGCTATCTTCTCTGAGCAGAATGAAACAGCAAATCTGTGTCTGACAAATTCAGCTCAAACTTTACCTCACGCATCCCCCAGCACCCCTTGTAAAATCTCTACCAGCATAACCCCCCTCCCCCAACTACCAGCAGGGAACAGGTCATAATACATTCAATAAGGCTAAAAACACAGCCTCAGTAGGGCCCAACAATCTCCCATTTCACCTCCTAAATAGCTTGAAACATGACCTATCAGGACCAATTGAGTCACTTTTCAACTACGGCCTCAAAACAGGTTATGTACCATGTGAATTGAAGTTGGGAACAGTTATTCCCCTTCACAAGGGTGGACCATCAACTGACCCCAAAACTGGAGAGCCATTAGTCTGACTACTCTAATATGTAAAGCCATGGAACAATTTATCCGGAAAATAATCAATAAAGAAATTTGCACTGCAGACATTGGACCTATCCCAGTTTGGTTTTGTCAAAGGAAGGTCATGCCTACTTGACCTTGTAAACTTCTTTGAGAAGGTAAACAAAGCAATGGATGAAGGAAAAATGGAACATACCACCCACTTAGAACTAACTAAAGCATTTGACACAATACTCCACTCAGCTATTTTGGACAATTATACTGAACTAGGTATAAAGGATGGCGCAGTGGTGAAGTGGTAGCGTTGTTGTCTCACAGCACGAGGTTCTCTGGTTCGATTCTTGTCTGGGGTGCCTTCTGTGTGGAGTCTGCATGTCCTCACTGCATTCATGTGCGTTTTTTCTGGGTGTTCTGGTTTCAACCCACGTTGTAAAGAACATGCATCTGCAGAATTTCTCCCTGGGCCTCTGCTGAAAATTGGCTTCATTCCAAGTTGGACTTTCCCAGTTAACAAAATGATAAATAAAATAAATAAATCCTTGCACAACTCACTGGATTGCCAACTGCTCACAGACCAGCTCCACCCAGAGGCAGGTCACCAGTGTAGTACCACTGAGCTCCATGCTGGGCCCACTCCTATTTCACATCTACCTCTTGAAGGTCAAGGCTAATGTCAAGGGTCTCTAACTAACATGTGGGTAATCATAAAGTTATCCCAAGCTGGCCTCCCTGTTTCTTATAGACCAAGGCCAACAGTAAACATTCCCTAACTAACATACCCTCCTCACATAACTTTTTAGCAACCTACTAACTAACATATCTTTCATAACTAACATACTCCTCCTAACTAACATACCCCTCCAAACAAGCAGTCCAAGCCTAAAACATATCCCACAATTAAGACACGTTACCAGGGATGCAATTGGGTTGGGTTGCGTGGCTAGGCTTATAAAGGCTCAGATGGTCATTAGCCTAGTATATATCTGTGAACCTACTGGGTCATATGGTTAGGCTTATAAAGGCCCTGATGGTCATTAGCCCAATATATACCTAGGAACCTATATATATGTTTGTGTGTATAAGATATATATATATATATATATATATATATATATATATATATATATATATATGCATATGTATACACATACACAGAGATAGAGTATAGATAGATAACAATATAGATATTCATACTTATCATATTTAACCAGCCTAGGTATACTGAACCAAGCTGCAGCCTGGAAAGAAAAGTTTCACAGAAAGAAAAAAGGCATATTTTAAGAGAAACTTTACAATCTGACAATTAAATAATGACAGCAGTACGATCTTAGAAATAGAAGAAAAACATAAACGACAGATACGTAAAACATAAAGAAATTTGTAGAAATATATATCCCTCTACATCTAAGCAGACATATTATGTATAAATCTGACAGAAACATGTTTGTCTGTACATTTTATTATTTATTTATTTATTTATTTATTTATGTATTTATTTATTTGTTTGTTTGTTTGTTTGTTTGTTTGTTTGTTTGTTTGTCCATTGGGCCTGAAAAGAGCCCATTTTGAGTGGAGGCCCAGGGTGAGAAGCTCCACAAAGTTACATACAAAGAAAATATAATCACATAAACAGAAAACACAATCATACAGCACAATTACAATTGGATGTAGTTAATTGTAAGAATGTGAGATAGTGTTGAGATTCTAGCCAATTAAGTTTCTGTAGAGAGGAACAGTGATGAGTAGAATATTTAGCATTTGTGAAAAATTTGGCAACGTTGTTATAGCAAGAATCTAGTTTTGCTCTCAAGGAGGACTGTAGATTGGTGAAAATAGCAGTACCATATAGAAGTGTTGGAAGCAGGAAGGATAAAGCCAGAGCCTTTTTTGTAGAGAGGCTAAGAAAACAGTTGTGCTTGTACAGGGCACCTTGTTTCTGATGGGACTTTTTGATGTTACTGTAGATGAGAAGGTGAAACATTAATTTATCATCAATACCAGAAAGGCTCATCCAGACTCTGCTACACTTTGCTGTGAAGGAAAGGTTAGTTTGCTTTTATTTGTTGTATTACTGTATTGCCTTTCTATATTTTGAATACTGTAGTTTGTTTTCTTTACCTTGTGTTTTGCTTGCATTCTGTTTTAACAGCATATTAAAACTTCAAAAGAGACCACAGCTCTCTCTGTTCTGAGTCAGGTAGAAATAAGAACTGATTAATTAAGGACTCATTCATAAGACAGAAGAGGTCACTTAAGGTTAATCACTTGTTAACAGAGGGGGTGGAGCTAGGAACTAAAATTTCTATTTAAGGAGTAAACTAAAACATTTCAGAGCTTTACCAGAAAGGCTCATCCAGACTCTGCTACACTTTGCTGTGAAGGAAAGGTTAGTTTGCTTTTATTTTTGTATTACTGTATTGCCTTTCTATATTTTGAATACTGTAGTTTGTTTTCTTTACCTTGTGTTTTGCTTGCATTCTGTTTTAACAGCATATTAAAACTTCAAAAGAGACCACAGCTCTCTCTGTTCTGAGTCAGGCAGAATTTATCACTGTCTTTCTAGTTGCCCGCCTCTTATGTTAATCTGACCATATATCTCATTTCTCTCTGCTTTCACTGGCTTATGTGAGTAATCACAAAATCATCATTTTTGAAATCCCACCCCTTCAATTATTTAAATTTATTGGCCATCCTACAGTATTTCATAGTACCAAAATACAAAAGTGACCACCCCTTTCAACCCATCTTGCTGTTTTAAAAATAGTAACTCTCCACTAAACCTTAACTTTTTAAATAGGTAAAACTCAAGTTACCTACTTTCACATCTAACTTCTCTAGTGCACACTGCAGAGTGCATTCTTTTCAATCTTACCTTTAAGCATCCCTGTGACTAGCACTTTCTCTAATACCTACTGGAAAGCACTAGGAAGCCTTAAACTCATACAAACACTGAACTCTCCTTGTTAACAAGGAGACATTAACAGTAGGCACTAAACAGCCTATAATTGCAAAGTACCTTGCTAAGGAAACAGCTCCTATACTTTACAAAGAAAAAAAAAGCCCCAAACCAGGCATGTCCAAGGGTCAGCTTCCGGTGATTTCTCCTGTCCACCTGGTGAATCTGGGCATACTGGGGCAATGCAGCAATTGCCTCATGTACACAGACAACCCTCTCCTCCTACCACCCAACACTACAACCTGTGAGAGATGCACTTACATAGCCAAAATGGAAGCAAAGCTCTCTCCACCCAAGATTGTGCTAAACAGTCAAGAGGAGAAGGTTAACACCCACACTACACCTCAAGCAACACATAGCCCTTCTAAACCCGCACCACCAACACCCACATATAGCAACACTAAATCCACATATGCAGAGGCCCTTAACTGTAACCTGCCCAAGCAACAAAGACCTCTGAAGCTGAAACGCAAACAAACACCAATCACAACCAATGTGTCACATAGTTCACAACACCAGTGTGCCACCCAGCAACAGCCCCTAAGGCAAGACAATGTACCTAACACTTTAGTCATAGGTGACTCTATAGTCCGGCACACTGATGTCCCTCTCACCAGGTTGAATAAGGAGAAAATTACAGTCAGCTGCCTGTCGGGTGCCAGGATCCGCCACATAACGCATGCACTCAAGTCACTCCACAACAAGTACAAATATGACTCTGTCATTGTCCATGTTGGAGTGAATGACTTGAGACGTACCTCCCTGGACTACATGAAAAGAGACATGGAAGAGCTCTCGGATCATGTGGCCCAGGCAGGTATGACCCTAGCCCTGAGTAGCATCCTGCCTTCACCCAGAATGATACCACAATATAAGGATAAAATGATTGACTTCAACAATTGGCTAAGCTTATGGTGTCATTCAAAGGGGATCCAGTATCTGTCTGCCTGAGATGACATGATTGACAGACCACGATGCTTTGCCAGAGATGGTCTGCACCTGTCGACCCTGGGATTCAGGTTACTGGCTAAGGCTCTTGCCACCCCTATAGTGCCTTTTTTAGGCAAACTTCAAAGGACAAAACCACCACCATAACAGGTACAAGCATGCAAAATCTGAAGGTAATGCTACTCAATGCTAGAAGTCTAAACCTCAAAATGCACTCTCTCGAGGCACTCCTAAAAATGGAGAACATCGATATCTGTGCAGTAACTGAGACCTGGTTCAAGGCTCCAGAGAGCACCCCTGCAATACCAGGCTACAACTCTTACCACACTTATCGGCCACCAAACCAGGACCGAAACACTAAAGGTGGAGGAGTGTCAATATTCACCTAGGATATTCACACCACCAGGCTAGTTGGCCAACACAATGTGTCTGAAATTCTCCAAGTGCAACTAACACTAGGTAAGACTGCAATCCAAATTGTAGCTTGCTACAGATCCCCCACCATAACCCAAGATTCTCACTACACCTTTCTAAACATACTGGAAAATATTAAGATAGAACCAAACACCCTAATACTGGGTGATTTTAACTACCCTGCCATTAACTGGGAAAACTACTCATGTCCCAACACCTTTGCGCAACGGTTCTTGGAATTCATAAATTCCAACGCCCTGGATCAACTAATCCATAGTCCCACCAGGGGCTCCAATATCCTAGACCTGGTCATTACCAACATGGGAAATCAATGCTCCATACCTATGGTCACCCCTCGTTAGTCAGGTCTGACCATAAGCTAATCACCCTTAACATCCACATCCCACCCCCCAGTAAAGAAACCACCATAAAAACTTCTCCAAAGCCAACTTCATGCTACTCAAGTCAGAAGTGACAAACTTCATGACACCCATGCAGACGGGAACTGAAAGTTCAACTGCTGAATCCTACACTAAGGCACTGTACGAGCACATCCACTCATACATGAATCGTGCCATCCCAAATAGAACCAAAATGCTCTCATCCAAAAAGGAAGCCAATCTGGTGGTCCCCTGCCATAAACAAACTTTACAACAAAAGGAAGAAACTTTTGCAGAAAAGAGGAAAATCCCAAGATGCAAAAAACTCCCTTACTAGCCTCAGTAAGAAACTGAGATGCCTCATAAAATCCTCCAAAGCTAGTTACGAAAATAAAATTGCCAAAGATTCCAAAGACAACCACAAAGCATTCTATAACTATGTCAAGAATCTAAATGGCAATGCTCAGATCCGCTCTGAGCTAAAACAGAATGGCATTAAATATACTGATCCGAAGGATATTGCCAATATCCTGGCAGATCGATTCAGTGCCAACTTCACCCCCCTCTCATCCCCTAAATGGCCCATCTCAATACTGGAAGATTGCCAAATTCCAGTAATAATGGCCACACAGGTACAAAACGCACTCTCTAAAGCCAAGAATACAGCATCCATGGGACCAGATGACATCCCAGGCTGTGTACTACATGAACTACAATATGAACTGGCACCTCACCTAAGTTTCATGTTTAATCATAGCCTCACCTCAGGTTTCGTGCCCACTGAGTGGCGCAGAGCTACAGTTATCCCAATCCACAAGGGGGGATCCACCTTGGATCCTGGAAACTACCGTCCCATCAGTCTGACAAGCCTTATCTGCAAGGCCATGGAGCGTATTATCATGGAACTTATAAACAAAGACATTGGCAACCTTCAAACACTGGACCCCACCCAGTTTAGGTTTGTGAAGGGCCGATCTTGTCTCCTGAACCTGATTGACTTCTTTGAATCAGTCTCCAGAGCCATGGACAAGGGTAAGGTGGTCCACACAGACTATCTAGACCTTGCCAAGGCCTTTGACACCATCCCCCACTCTGGAATCATAGATAAACTTACTAAGTTGGGCATTAATCCCTATGTCACCCAATGGGTTGCTAAATGGCTTACTGATAGAACCCACACTGTAAAAGTAGCCGACTCCAAATCCAGCTCCAGACAAATGACAAGTGGAGTACCTGAGGGTTCAGTCCTGGGGCCGCTCTTGTTTTGCATCTACTTCTCTGAAGTACAGGTCAACATTAAGGGACTCTGGCTAACAAAGTTTGCAGATGACTGCAAACTGGGAGCCATTATTGAATCCCCAAATGATGTGGATACTCTACAAAAGGGCCTTACAGAAACAGATGCTTGGTGCCAGAGCCATGGGCTCAAGCTCAATGCCAAGAAATGTATTGTTATCCCCTTTGGGAAAAAACATGTATCCATGAATTACCATATAGGTGGCAGTACACTAAACACAGAAGGTGTGATAAGAGACTTAGGGGCACAGGTGGACAGTGGTCTCACCTTCGATAACCACATAGCCACAACAGTCAGGAAATCCTTCTATGTGGCATACCTCATCACGAAGGGCTTTTCATCCAGAAAAAAGGAGGTCATTGTCCCACTGTACTCATGCCTCATTAGACCCATTATAGAATACAATGCCCCATTTGGTATGTACCTCTCAAGACATCTGCAACAACTGGAAAGGCCTCAGAAATACCTCACTAAAAGAATCACAGGCCTAAACCAGATGCCCTACGCTGACCGCCTTAAAAAACTCCAGCTATACTCTGTCGCATATCATCTACTCAGAGGCAATCTCTGCTTAACATACAAGGCCATGTCAAACCCAGAGCTGTTGGACATGCTACACTTAAAGAAATCCCAATCCCTCAGAGCTACACGCTCCAGGGATCTAAACCTTGTCATCACAATAAACAAAACATGCTGGAGGGATAGGTTCCTGACCCAGAGACTCCCCAGACTCTGGAATAGATTGCCCATACATGTCAAGCAGAGTGCCTCTTTGGACCTCTTCAAGAGGAACCTTGACGATTGGATGGGAGAAAGGAAATTCACCCCAGGGATCACGTCAGTCGCCCTGCTAGACAGGGGTCCAGGAAAGTAAATAATGTGGGAAGAAATAGCCAGGGAATTGTTATGGCTAGGCTTGTATAGGCCCTAGGGCTGATAGCCTAGTACCAACCTATGAACCTATGAACCTATGATGACACCTAGTAATTTGGTGCTGGGGACAACTTCAATAATGGTGTTATTTTGTGAGTGAATGGTGAATAGAGACTTATCAATAGAGCTGGATTTTGTGGGGGTAAATATTAAATGTTTTGCTTTACTGGTGTTGAGAGCAAGGTGGTTCTGGGACATCCAGGTTTCAGTGGCAGTAAATGCTTCTTGGGTGAGATGCTGTAGAGAGGAGGCAGATTCAGCAGAGCAGATGATAGTTGAGTCATCTGCATATTGGATAACAGTACTGTAGATGAGAGAGGAATGGAAGTTATTGACAAATATGCTGAATAAAAGGGGTCCCAGTATGGAACCTTGGGGGACACCTGTATTTGTAGTTATGAAAGGGGAGTAAGAGTGTGGTCATTTAGTAGATTGTTGACTATTATTGAGATAGTTAGTGAACCACTGTAGGGTAGGGGGAGATAGTCTGAGATTAGCAAGTTTATTAAGCAAGAGGGAGTGTGATATAGTGTTGAATGCCTTTGATAGATCTAGAAAAAATGTTGAGACTAAACACCCATCATCTCAAACTCTGTTTACTGTTTCAAGGAAGGAAATGAGGGCAGTGCCAGTACTATGTTCTGGCCTAAAGCCATGTTAGGTTGGAGAGAAGATTTGGTGTTGTATCAAGTGACTGAGGACCTGTGTGTGAATACATTTCTCTAGAATTTTGGAGATTGGGGAGAGAATGGCAATGGGATGGAAATTTGAAATGTCAGAGTTATTGCCACCTTTGTGAAGCAGTAGAATAAGCACTTTTTTCCAAATATCAGGTATGCAGTATGCCTGAACGCATCTATTTAGGAGGATGCTGATAGGATATGCAATGGCGGAGGCAGAGAGTTGCAAGTATTCTGTGGGTAAGTTATCAGGGGTGTTGGTACAGGGTTTTAGTTTATGAAGATTTTTCACAGTGGAAGTGGGAATGGGTGACAGCATGAAAGAAGGTAGAGGATTTGTAGGGGAGTGCAAGGGTGGAGTACCTGGTAAGTCAGCTTTAATAGGTGGGAAGGAGGTGGGAAGTTTATTTATGGTGTCGATGAAGTAAGTCTTAAAGAGGGACACTATATCAGAGGGTGTTTTTTCAGGGTTAGAACATGGATTATTGTTAGTTCCAGGGTGGAGTAGGGAGTTTATTGTGCACCAAAATCTTTTGGGGTTTAGTTTATGTTGGTCTTGGATTGATTGGAAGTATTCTTTTTTGTCTTTGATAACTAGGCATTTGGCCTGGTTGTGAAGTTGCTTAGATAGACTGAGGTTAGACAGTGATTTGTTTTTTTTTTGCCAAACTTTCCAGGCTTTATCTCTAATGGACATTACTAGCTTTGTGGATTTTTTAAGTCAAATAGCATGTTTTGACTTGATCCTTTTTAACCAGAGTGGGACAAGATTAATTAGGATCCTAAGAAATGTAGAATTAAAGAATTCTACAGCATTATTAAGTGGGAGAAATTTTAGTGGGCACCAGTTAGGTTTTTGCAGGATGTCACTGAAGGAGTTTGGTGGGAAATGGGAAAGATCTCTGGTGTGTCTATATTGGTGAAAGTTTGGTATGTAGGTGGGCTGGCATATTACGAATGCTGGAGAGTGATCACTGATACTATTTAGGAGAGTCCCTGAAGTGATAATTTTTTCTGGGTCACAGACCAAGATCCAATCCAATATATAGCTTTTATTTACCTTTATATTGGGTCTAGTAATATTAGAGCTTAGCGGAGTATAGATGTGAAGGTTAATATAAGTAGAGGAATTTTTAGTGGATATATCTAGCCAGTTAATATTGATGTTACCTACGATAATGGTGTCATTTTTTATCTTACTTGATGTCCAGGCAAGAATTTCTTCAGGAATGGTAGCATTATTGCCTGGAGGAATGTATTTGACAATTATGCAAAGGGTTTTGCAGTTCTTAAGTTTCAGAATGTTTATTAGTAGCTCTGCTGTGGAGAAGTGGGGAACTGGCTTAGAGTACAGTAAAGGTACTAGGGAATAATAAGACAACACCGCCACCTTTTTTATGTAGTCTATCAGTTCTAAGGTAGGAGTAGTTTAGCAGTAGAAATTCAGAATCTTTGATGGATAGTTTTAGCCAGGTTTCAGTGATAGCAGTAAAGTCTGGTTCATGCCTGTTTTAGCCATGCATGCAGTTGGGGAATTTTGTTTCTAATGTTTTGGAGATTAATAGTGGTGAAGTTTAGGGATTTAGTGAAATTGGGGAAAGTGGGGGAGGGAGGAAAGGACCAGGATTGAGATGTATGTCACCACACAGGACCAATTCACTGAGAACAGAGAAATAGATGGGTAGAGGTTTCTTGTTTATGCATTGGAAGTACTTGAAGTTGTAGATATAAGGATGGTTGTGATTAGGGGAGAGGATGGTTGGTTTCTTTAGTAGTATTAAGTCTGTAGTATAGATAGAGGAGCAGATGGCTGAGTAGCTGGGGAGGTTGTGTGAGTGAATAGATGTGGATGGGGATGGTGTGGGAGGTATGACATGTGTTTGAAAGGATGTTAGGTTTAGAAGAAGAGAGAGGTAGATAGTAAGTATAAAAAGAAAACTGTTCAGTGTAAGAGACATAACAGATTAAAGTTGAGATAAAAGAGTTTAAGATATTAGTTGTGATAATGTGAGTGAGGTACGGGAGGTAAAGTAAAGTAGAGGGAGAGAAGAGACAAGGAAGAAACTAGTACTCTTAATTAACCAGGGAGGGCAGTCGTAAGGGGTGGAAGGTGGGGTAGGAGGAAGGGTGTGTAATAAGGGAATAGAGAGGATAGGTCTAGGGAGAGAGAGGGAGGTGAAAGTATTCAGATAGTGAAGAAGGGTGTACGTATGATAGCTTGATGTGTTTGGTGGGAGGAGAATAGAGGTGGAGGGCTGTGATTGGAGGAAAGGCGGAAAAGGTGAGGTAGAGGATAGCTATGAATGTAATTGAAGTGGGGGTAGCTGGGAATGGGGGTAGGGTACGGGAGCAGAGTGAGCCTGGAGGGTGAATGGAGCAGGAAAAAACAACGACACTGAAAAAAACAATCTACAAACTAAAAATCTGCAAGGAAATCAAAATGGAGGTTAATGAAGAGATACTGGTGAAGTGAGTACTATTAGAAAAAATACAGGAGCAATACTGTTTAAAAGACAAATTGTTTAAATAGAGTTATTATTTAATTATTATATAATTATTATTTAAATTAAATTTTAAATTACAATACTAGCCAAGTTTCATTTAGGTATGCTATACAATCCAATTTTAAAGGTTGCATATGTATAATTAAATGAGGTTATGTAATAGAAAGCAAAAAGAATGCTCTGCAATTGACATTTCTTCTGGAATGGAAAGAAAGTACAACTGCAATAAAAGAAGGATGTGACAAAAAGGCAATGTACTGGGTTACAGCAATACTAGTCTTCAGGGAAGGGCGATCATTTAATGATTTACGTATCTTTGGCAAACCATAAAATAAAGGTGAACATGAAAAATCGTGTAATAAACATTTAGGTTGTTCATATGACAAAACATCTAGGTTGAAATACCTGGTAATTAATGCTCCTTAGTCCTGGAGATACTCATCCTTAGGGTCGGTAGACAACTTTTTATATGTATCTGTCATCAGTACAGATAAACTGGTCCTCTTATGAAAAAAAGCTGTCCATGGCTATCACATTACCCCCTTTATCTAGTTCCTTAATGACACTTTGATTTATTTGAGTCAAATTCACTAAATATCTCAAAGCTAACCATTCATCCATAGTAGTATTGCAGTTAAAACACCTGCAACTAGTCAGAAATTCAGAAACATCTTTTGTAACTTAAGTCTCAGAAGCATTTATATAACTATTTTAGCTACTGATCAAAAAGTAGAATTTTTACTATCCAGCATTTAATTATTTAATCTAGGAGTGTCACTATTCACTGTTTCAATATCTTCACAGACAGTATAGAAAGAAATGGCTACTAAATAGCTTAAATAATTAGAACATGTAGAGGGAAACTGTCAACACTGTGAACCTGTGAAAAAAAACATATTGCACCAAATCATTTTTGTAACATAATAATAATACATAACTTAATCTTTCTATGGAATTTGTAATGTTAATTATTATATTCCATCTTTTAGACAAAGCCGTTAATATAAACCTTAGCTCCTTTGACAAAACATTTTGCTAAATATATGTCAAATTAATACTAGAAAAATTAATTACCAGTGGTACATGTAAAGCAATAATACATCTTCCATCAGAAATATCAAGAAAAAGTCCATTTAAAAAAGATGTTAAATGTCCTGGATGTAATCTACTATAAATTATTTCAATGGTTTCTTTAAGACTTGACAATTATGCCAACTGTTGGTTCTTTTTTGCTTCTGCCCCACTAGCTTTGATTCCCCCAGTTCTTTAAATGAAGAAGCTCCAGACTGTGAAGAAACATGATTAACGGACTGACTAGAAATATCTTCTGAACATGCCAAATGGTCAGTAGCTGTGTAAGAAGAATCAATATGCACTGAGACAAAAGAGACACTTGAAGTGCATCTAAACTTTTATCAACCTATCCAACCTTTTTTATCAACCTAGCCAACCTTATTAGAATACTTGCCACATTCCCATTTGAAAACATTGTCTGTAGCAAAATCATTTTTGTACCTAGTTAATTTATTTTGCTTTCTCTTTAAAATGCTTGAAAACTTAAAATTTAATGCAGCAATCCATTTTGAAAACTCATTGGAAGAAACAGAATTCTGCAATTCCATATGCAATTAAAACATTTCCGCTATCACATTATTCTGCTTCCTTTCTTCATGCTCAGTAAGAATGTGTAACCACTCCTGACAACAAGTTAATGTTGCTTGTTGCCACCACTCCTAAAAATCATGTTCAACTTCAATAAAAGGAGTCGATGATTGACATAACACTTTCAAACCTCTTGGCAGTAAATTTAATGCCAAATACATATATACCTTCAAGAAACAAGGTGTGACAATAGGAGGTACTGCCAGCACAGCTAGATGGAATTTTATAAATAACTGTATTTCATTTGTGAATATCAAACTGATTTATACAAGATGCTGGTGTTACAAATGTAAAAGAACTGCATGTCATGTGTATATCAAACTGATTTGTACAGATGTTTGTGTTGAAAAGATAATTGTAAACTGTTTGTGTTTGAAATATATCCACAGTGTGCCCTACTGGAAAGAACAGAAATCTACATGCACTATTGTAACTGTTTAAATGTATATGTTTTAACAGAGGAAACTGGAAATCAGGAGGTTAACCTTAGTCCATTAAACTTTAACATATATCTGAAATTAAATCAATTTTTAGAATAGGCCATAAAGTTGCTATCTCACAGGTTTCAATGCAGCTAGAGACAGAGACACAAAGTCTGTACTAGGAAGCTTTCTGTATTGTCTTTGGGGTGAACTAATATGAGCAAAAGCCATTATGTGTGTATATTTACAGGTAGGTGCTAAGTACTGTCAGGTTCCAGCAATGGAGGTTTGCATGGGGACTAGAACTCAGATGACCAGAAGTGATGTCATTCTGCAAGCTATCTCAATGGTAATATTTTAGATATTATTTTGAGAAGTCTGTTAGTGAGACAAATCAGTCTGTATTCTGTCTTGGGCCTGAAAACAAGAAGGACCATTCACCACACCACCTGCCTTGCTCTACTAAGTAAGTAGGAAATAGTGATTCTCTTAGATTCAGTCAGGAATATAGTGAAGCTTAGTTTAGATAGTCTTTTTCTTTATTTGTCTGAGCCTGTCTTTCAATGTTATTATGAATATTTACTGTGATTTGAACTCTGATGTCACTGTGAATATATACTTGGTATGTTCTTGTTCTTTTATTAATTAAACACATGTAAACCTTTCAAAGTGACTGATCTTTATAAAGATATTTAGGTTTTGAGAGTATTTGCATATTTATTTGGTGACACTGCATGGGCCACTCCTAATAGCCCTGCTCTTGGTCAAACTACCATTTGTATTAATATTAATTTCACTCAGTATATTGGGTACCCTTGTAAGAGCCTTAAGGAAGCTGGCAGAAGTATCTGGTGGCAGTCATAATAACCTTATAGTCTGGGCAGAAGAAGCCATAACTAGTAAACCTGTGCCAGCCTTTCCTAGGTGTGTGTGTGTGTGTGTGTGTGTGTGTGTGTGTGTGTGTGTGTGTGTGTGTAAATCAAAGCTCAAAGAATGTGTGTGTCAACTACTTGGGCAGGGACACAAAGCACTGTTTGGCCAGAAGGATGCTGGAGGTCTTGGCTTGGACACTCAGTTGAGATCTCAACTCTATAGCTGTGCCATTGGGGAGTCTTACTTAGGATCTGGGTAAAGAGAGAGGAACCAGACCCTGGACTGACTCTGTGCTCTTAAGGGAAACTGTGCTTAATTGTACTTGATGCAAAGAGCTGCATCTGGAGATACTGTGTGCGCACCTGTTATCCTCAAAGGGAACTTTCCCCACAGGTGCCAGTGGTGAGGATTGAGGCTCCTTGATTACTGACCCAGAGGTGGAGGGGTCACACATGGCATCTGCCTTATCAAGATGCTCCTCCAATCTTTTACTTAATAAATCGTAATCTTCCATTGCAACTTGAATATTTGAATTTTCATTCATTATTTGTTGCCCCCTTGCTGACCAAACATCTTTGCTGTTTTTATCAAAGTAGATACATTGCTAGTAGAAAACAACTCTGCGGACAACATCTCATCAGTTCTCCATGCAGCACTACTCAAATCTACTGCACCTGCAGGAATGGAAGCAACCGGGACTGCAGCAGAAGGTGTTATTAGTTATGGCACCCTCCTTACAACTGATTATCATAGAAGATGTATCAAACACAGCAGAAGCATAACTAATTAAATCCAGTTGTGTGGAAATCATCTCACCAGTTCTCCATGTAGTATTAATTAAATTAGCTGGCCCTACATTAGAAACATCCAAAATCATAGCAGAAGATGTATTTTTTATAGCGCCTACCACACAGCTAGTAGTAGCTAATGAAGTGTTAACCACAGGCAAAGCAATAACAGCAGCATTAGCAATAGTAGTAGCTGAAAAACAGACTAAGATTCCAAACAGACACTGTGAAATCAAAAAGACAATGGATATGCCAACCCAAATTACCTAAAAGATCCTAATTCAAAAACTTACCACAAAAAAAGGTCAGCTTTATAAAACTGACAAATAGGACCAACCTGGATTTTGACCCTGCAGGAACCTTTGTTTATTTGATAGTTATACGCACGTTGAGGCTTGAACTAATAAGCTAGATAATATGAAAATGAAGACGCCATCATCTACATACTTACATATCTCTGTTAATGTTATGTGTACAAAATATTCACTATTTTGTTGATAGAAATCAACTTTCCACAGATACAGCTGTAAACTTAATTACTATATATGTAGTGAAGGGTAGACTGAAGCTGGTAAAATGCTTACATATATTGTACACATATATAAACTGTTATTGCCCTTTTCATATTTATAGTGGTTCAACCATCAGTCTGTACCATAACACATTCTGAACAGTCATCAGTTTGGTGTGAGATGTTAAAGTGACAACTTTATTTATGCTGAGCTGTCATGTTGTATATAATAAAAGGCATCTGTTGAAATTAATTCTGAATCCTAACATTTCTGAGTTGACCTTTTAAAGTGAACAGTATGTTCAGTTTTAGAAGTTTCTGCCATGGTGTCAGCATTGGGACTTTCTCAATGAATTAAACAAAAAAAAACTTCATAAATCCTTAATCTGTGCTGTACAACATCAAGTGATCTGAAAAATTCAAGAGCTGAATACTTTAACTGAAAATTACTGTTTTTCCTCACAAAATCCTTGTTTAACTAAATTTATTTTATTAGATACAAAATACAGATGTATTTTTGTGATGATAAAATTTAATCCACCAGAGCCAGAGAGAAATGAATTTGTTGTACGATTGACAGTTATGACTATAGTTGCAAAGAATGTCATAAAAAGTACATAAACTATTATTGCACAGCACAACATGGAAGGTGTGCCCCTACATCCCTGCTGCATATAAATTATGACATCAGTGCAAGGAAAAATCTCCAAGGTAAGGCAATCTCATTTTTATTTAAATGAATTTTACAGAAATTACAAAGCAGAGATCACGTTACAGAATCAGTCATTATGTGTCCTATTTAATCTGTACCCATATATATATATATATATATATATATATATATGTGTGTGTGTGTGTGTGTGTGTGTGTGTGTGTATATATATATATATATATATATATATATATATATATATATATATATATATATATTGACATACTTCAGTAGAACAAAATATCACTTACCCGCAATTCAGATAACCGAGATGAAAAGATCAAGAACACTAGAACACCGATGTCCCAGAACATGACATACCACTCCAGGTAAGTAAACGCTTGGCCATGCTGAAAAACAATGAAACCGAAGGAAAGCAAACCCACCCATGTGGGGGGCTTCACCCCCACACCACCCTATGTGGGAGGCTGTGCCCCCCACACCTCATAACTAAATATACCAACTCCAAGATTGCACTACTGCTGGGGTAAGGGGCAAAGTTCAACTGGATGGCCAAGCATTTACTTACATGGAGTGGTCAGTCGGTGTTCTAGGAAATTGGTGTTCTCGTGCTTTCAGTCTTTTCGTCTAGTTATCTGAATTTCAGATAAGTGCTAGTTCAGTCTACTGAAGTAGACCTATATATATATATATATATATATATATATATATATATATATATATATATATATATATTTAAAATGAGAGAGAGAGTGAGGGGGGAAAGAGAGAGAGTGAGAGAGCTGTAGATGTAGATATTGACATATATTTGTCATATCTATATATGTATTGAAACACTCCATGTAATTGAACAGTCATAAAGCTGAACATTTTTTACACTGGCAGAAGTGATAAAAACTCACTTGAACTCTTCTGCCATTGTTACATCCATGCAAGATTGTGAGCTGTGGGGATTGGGGATTTACCCTTTTCCTGCTGAGAGTGATCTCAGAGTTGGTAAATATAATTATCAGGATGTGTGGGGTAACATGTAGATGTTTTGTTTTTTCTGTGTTTTTGGTTTCAGTGTTTCAAAATGGATGTTTAGCTCTTCGAGATTTATGCACTTCAGTGTTTCAAATTACATCCATATGCATTTATAGCTATATATATATATATATATATATATATATATATATATATATATATATATATATATATACATATGTGTGTGTGTGTGTGTGTGTGTGTGTATATATATATATATATATATATATATATATATATATATATATATATATCTTTATAAAAAATATCTTGAAAATGAAAACCTATGAAAAATATCTTGCAATACCTTCGTATTGCTAGAGTATGTAACAGACATCCTCATGTGTCCTCTGCTACCCCTTACTATTCAGGGTGGCTGTTCACCATCAGAAAAATACGGCCCCCCCTCAGTGTTCCTACATTCCATAACTTCTTTCAGTGTTCTCTGAAGCTCCCTGTCAGCATAGCCCCTCTGTAAAAACCTTGTTCTTAACTCAACCAATTCATCTTCAAATTTAACTTGATTTGCTGTCAGCCTTGAATTTCTCAAACTTTGACGCCTGACAATGTTCTTAAAGATATGTTGAGGGTGCATGCTGATTCTATGTAGGTAACTGCTTCTATAGCAATCTTTCCTATAAATCTCATTCTCAAACCGTTCATCTCTCCCCTGTGTTACCTTAACATCCAGGAAGTCAACGGAACAAAATGAACTCTTCATGATAAAATTCAAAAAACTAGTACATTCCTTCAGATGTACAAAGAAGGGTTCAAATGTAGATACATCCCCCTCTCACAAAAGGAAGAGGTCTTCTATGAACCTCCTATAAAATTTTAAACATTTACCATACTCACCCATTTGATATTGCTTTTCCCAGAGGGCCATGACAATGTTGGCATAGCCATTGGCACAGGAAGTACGGCTACAC
The DNA here is from genome assembly GCF_019279795.1 of Protopterus annectens. Classification (NCBI taxonomy): domain Eukaryota; kingdom Metazoa; phylum Chordata; order Ceratodontiformes; family Protopteridae; genus Protopterus; species Protopterus annectens. Next base: position 757,946,797 of record NC_056727.1, read on the forward strand.
CATCCAGCTGTCTATACAAAACGCCCTCAAACGTAAACAGGTTATTCTCTAAAATGAGCTCCATCTATAAAGACAAGAAATCAACACATTTTCTATCATAAAAACCATCTTCCAGTAAATACTTCCTAAAGTATTCAACTCCCACTTGATTGGGGATGACAGTAAAAAGGGACTGGACATCCATAGTGATAAGCATTAACCTATCCACACTCTCATACGTGCTGGTAAATGAGTATAAGTCCTTCAAAAAATGTTCTGTATCTATCAGGATGATGTGATTCCTTCTCAGTACAGACTTTAAATGTCTTTTAACATAAATAGATAAAGTCTCGGTGGACCAACCTTTCCCTGCCACAATAGGTGTCATTTGTGGTTTTAACAAATTCTTATGAATTTTGGGGAGACCCTGTATTATTGGTATTATTGGATCTTTAACAATATAATAGTTAAATAAATCAACATGAATAATACAACATGACAGACATTCAAACAAAGCATTGTATACGAGATCATTACATCTCTGTACCTCCTGAAACTCCACTTTAGAGTAGAACTTAGTATCATCTAGCATATTAAACATAGATCCCTATAAAAAGAAGAATCCATTACCACCAGCGACCCACCTTTGTCTGCCGATATCATGGAGATACTGATGTCATTCCGTAAACACTCTAAAGCTGTCCTTTCTTCTCTACTCAAGTTGTTAAAATATTTACTATGTGTATTACAATCATACAAACTATATATTTCTTTGATACACACCTTCTCAAAGGCAACTGTCACTGCATTATTAGTGGGAACATACCCACTAGGTTTCTTGAAAACATTAACCCTGGACAAATTATTGCCAGCATCCCCATATTGCAACTTTAACATTACAATACGTGTGAAAGCTTTTAATTCTAAAATATTGTCCGTGACTGTCATTTTATTGGCCGGAATAAAAGACATAACTTTATTCAGCAGTTTGTTTTCAGTCTCATTTAATAACCTTTGCGAAATGTTCCAAACTAACACTTGCCCCCTTGTAACCACATTTTCTTGATGGTCAAAGGTGGCTGCACCTCCTCCTGTGACACCTTCCGCTTCATGTGACCACTTCGGTGCAAGCAGTCATAAAAGGGGCCTGACGAATAGGATAAGGTGCAGTCAAATTGGTATGTGGTAAACACTGGGATGGCCCTGTATTAAAGGGTGATGTTGCCAAATCACTATGTTTACTGCGTGCTCCATTAGAATTCATTGAATTGCCAGCCCCTCTCTCGGGATGTGCCATATGGTTTGATAAACCAGGAGAAGCATGTGAACTATCTTCCACTCGTGTGGTGGCCCCAGCCCTCACAATGTCACTCTCCCAACCTCTAGAGGATGTGGTATCCACGTTAGACGTCAAATCCGTATGCTCCACCTCCCTTGACGTTGATTCACTGACATCTCTACTGGGTGCAATCACCTCTCGATCCTTCACTACCAAACTGGAAGTGGGGATTGGATGCTGAGAAGTTCTATTAACTGTACTCTGACCAGCACGATCCCTGGCCCAAGCAAAGACCCGCTCATTGGCAAAATCTTCCTTATCTCTCAAGATCTTCTTCTTTTTATAACCAATCAACTGCCGCTCATAAGTACTAACAGTCTCAATGAGACTGTCAAGTTTAATATCCATTAAAGAACTCGGAAACCTTTCGTACAGTTCCCTTTGTATCTTATCAACATTTAAAATGTTATAGGAGGTTCGTAGACTACCTCTTCCTTTTGTGGGAGGGGGATGTATCTACATTTGAACCCTTCTTTGTACATCTGAATGAATGTACTAGTTTTTTGAATTTCATCATGAAGAGTTCATTTTGTTCGGGTGACTTCCTGGATGTTAAGGTAACACAGGGGAGAGATGGACGGTTTGAGACCGAGATTTATAGGAAGGATTGCTTTCGAAGCAGTTACCTACATAGAACCAGCATGCATCCTCAAAATATCTTTAAGAACATTGTCAGGGGTCAAGGTTTGAGAATGTCAAGGCTGAAAGCAAATCAAGTTAAATTTGAAGATTAATTGGTTGAGTTAAGAACAAGGTTTTTACAGAGGGGCTATGCTGACAGGGAGCTTCAGGGGACCCTGAAATAAGTTATGAAATGTAGGAACACTGAGGGGAGGCCATATTTTTCTGATGGTGAACAGCCACCATGATTAGTAGGGGGTAGCAGAGTACACATGAGGATGTATGTTACATACTCTAGCAATACGAAGGTATTGCATGATATTTTTCATAGGAATTGGAACATTTTGTGTGCTGATGATGCCATCAAAGAGTTAGTAGGTGAGTTGCCAAAGTACACTTTTAAAAATAAGAAGAATTTTTAAAGAATTTTGTGTGGACCTATGTTATCATAGTGGACTGTACAGGCTTGTGATATTGATAAAGGTGGCACCCTACCCTACAATAGATGTAATTTTTGTACACCTATAGATGTGAGCGTGGAGTTTAAACATCTGGATATTAATAGAGTTTTTAAGTTTAGGTCTTAAGCTAATTGTAATAGCAACAACATTGTATATTTGGCCCACTGTTGGATCTGTATGTCATTCTATGTTGGGATGACAAGGCTTAGGGATCGAATGCGAGAGCATTTGTATGATATAGATAAAGAGGCAGAGACCAATGCTTTAGCGAGGCATGTTAAGATTCATGGGGGTACACATAGATTTCTCTTTATGGTGATTGATAAAGTGATGGACAATTGTAGAGGGGGAGACATGAAATTGAAAGTTGAAACCAAAGAACTTGAATGGATTGGGAGACTCAAGGCCAGTACAGGGAAGGGTCTCAATGATAAAATCAACATCAAACCTATTCTTTTAGGGAGGGATCTGCTTAAATGACTGTTTATAGGTATTAGTTTAGGTCATTTTTATGTATAGGTGTTTTAACAGTACTTTATGTGTTTATGGATTCATATATATATATATATATATATATATATATATATATATATATATTATATGTTTATGGATGTGTATACATATTTCACATTCTGTATATGTATTTTATATGATTTTATGTTTTATCTTGTGAAGGTGAACCATGTACAAGATATTTCTTTAAAGATGCATGAATGTATGTGTGACTTTAATTGTAGGTGGAGTCCTTGCACCTTCTTAATTGATATGGAATGGTATAAAAGAGGGCTTTTTGATTTATTTCATTGTCTGATGAAGTCGCTTGGTCCACGAAAGCACTCACCATTTGTTTGTTGTGGAAATAAATTGTTGGTTTTACTTCAATAAGCTGTGGCCTGTTGCTTCTAGTGCTTTTTATGACATAAATTGTGCATTGTTTAGCCAAGATTCCATAGCATTAAATGACTACTGGGTGATTTTTTTTGTGTTGGGGTGGCACAACGTAGGATGGAATCATTTGCATATTGAACTACAGAGGCAAGTGGAAGGCAGTATGAAGATTGTTAGCAAAGATCATGAAAGGGGGAGGGCCCAGAATAGATCCCTGTGGAACTCCCAAGGTTACAGGCAGTAATAAAGAAATATTTTGTTGTCATTTTACAGCTTGCTGGTAACCACTTAGATATTGCTGGAACCAAATAAGTGCAGAATGGCTAAGTTTAAGTTCTGAGAGTGTAGTTAAGAGTTTAGATTGGGAGACAGTACCAAAAGCTTTGGACAGATCAAGAAAGATGGAGGATACTAAATTGCCATCATTGTGATGGTGGTTAATAATGTTAGTAAAATTAACATGGGTGGTGGTAGTGCTATGATTAGGATGGAAGCCATGCTGAGTGTTAGATGGAAGATTATTGGTTGTTAGATAGTTTAAGATTTGTGAATGGATGTACATCTCAAGTATTTTAGATAATGGCGATAGTATAGCTATTGGCAGGTAATTTGATAATACTGTCGAGTTTCCACCTTTATGTAGTGGGAAGATATGTGATACTTTCCAAATTGTAGGGACTTGTTGTTCTAAGATGGATCAATTTATTAATATAGATACTGGATAGGATATTGCTTCTGCAGTGATTTTTTGATATTTGGCAGGTAGATAGCATAAAGTGTAGTAGGTTTAAGGCTTTTGAGATAGTTAACTATGGTGCTTATTGGGACAGGTTTGAAAGTTATTGGTATGTAGTGTGGATACTATGTTAGTCTGGGAAGGGGAAGAACAATTATTGTTTGTGAGGTCTAGTATGGATTCAGTGAAGTATCTGTTAAGTTGTGAGACTATATTGTCCTTAGTATCGGTGAGTGTTGGGGAGACAGTATTAGTATGGCCTGGCTGTAGGAGTTTTTTGATGGCAGCCCAGAATTTTTGTGGGTTTCTTTGATTTTTTTGATTGGACATTGCTATAGTAATTTATGTTGTCCTGTCTATTATGTTTTTATCTTTATTTCATAGTTGTAGATATGTATGTTTGTTAGTTGTAGTTTTGGCATTGAGCCATTTCTCCCATGCCTTATCTCTAGTTTTTAACAGAGATCTTGTTTCTTTGTTTAGCCTGGGAGCATAATTGGATTTTTTTTGCAAACACCTTTATTGAATTATCACTTGTGACATAGGCAAATTTGCATTCATATAAAAGTAATCAAATTATATTAACATGAGAAACATACTTCACATATATTGCTATATATCATATAACATAAGCAATATTACATAAATTATTCAATCCCTGCCTTTTTTAAGCAAGAAAGATCTTTCTTAAAACATTACTTACTACATAGGCAATCATACATTTATATAAATGAAAACAAACCTCACTGACACACTCCCAGTTTCAAACATTACACATCACTTATAATCTACCCAATCATTTTCAAACATTACATAGCTCATTTAAGTCCTGCCTTCTTTAAACCTCATTCCTCCCCTGTATGTATTGTTCCCACAATTCCCATTTTTTCTTATGCAGTTTGCTCTTAACCTTTTCTAAAGATCTCAGTTCCAGTGTTATCTCTGTTACTATATTCACCACTTCCAGTATAGTTGGTTTAGATTTTGAGTCCCATTTTTTATCAATTGAGTAATTTGAGCAATTGCAATTTCTAGCAATCTAGCAATCAAACACACTAACACAAAATTCATGTATCTCTGTTGAAAAATGGCTCAGAAATAATCAACTAATCCTTAACCACAAGAAAACTCAACTCCTTCTCTTCCTACCCCAGACACTCTCTCACCTTAAATCCCACTTTTTTCTTTCCTCCCTAGATGGCACCACTACCTCCCCTGCCTCACACACCAAACTCCTTGGGGTAATAATTGAAGACCAACTAAAATTTGACTTGGCCATCAAAAAAAAAACACCAAAAACTTGGACTACTTTATAGGAATAAAAAATTCCTCACTACTGCCACTAAACACAGTCTTTCACAGGTATTTCTCTTACCTAGTCTTCTATACGCTTCCCCCAACCTTACCAATATCCAAACTACCTCAATGCAGAAACTGCGACAAACATACAACAAAACTGCCAGATTTATTTTAAACCAACCACTCTCGTCGCATCACTGCCTCTCACTACACAAACTTCAGTGGCTGGAATTTCCGTACCTTCTCCTACAATCGCAACTCCACACTACCTTTTCCATACTCAACAACCTCTCTGCCTGTCCTGCTCTTGCCTCCCATGTTACTCTCTGTTCTCCCCCCAGCCTCTCCGGAGTGCTGATCAGCATCAGCTCTCAGTTTATAAACCCACAATGAATATTAACAAATTACTTTACAAACACTCTGTCTCATTAAATTGGAACAAACTCCCTCTCCATATTAGATCTAACATTTATTTCCCTGTTTTAAAAAGGAGCTTAAATCCCACCTACTAAACTTGAAGTTATGCCATTGCCTTGACCACATGTAGTCTTAGTCTGACCTACTGTATAACCTGTTGCATTTCCTAACTTTCTTTCTCTGTTAGTAACTTCTGCTTAAACTAACCTTCTAAACCCTCAGCTCTGCTACTATAGCCCTACTATAGCCCCCTCCTTTCTCTCCCCCTCCCATTCTCCCCACTATTTATCTCCACCCCACTTTCTATCAATGTATATACATTGCCCTTCTTTTGAACAATGATTATCTTTTTGTTTTTACTCTCATATGTAGTAAATTTTAAACCACTGCTATCAGTGCTACCCTTAATGTTCATAATTTTTTTCTTTTGTTTTTCTCTTCATAATTAATTTTGTATTTGCATTGTTATTTTTAATAGTTTTTGTCCTGTATATTTATCTTTTCTTATGTTTGCTGGGGCTCTTTCCCCTAGGGTCTCTACAGAAAATGGGTTGCTTACTATCAATGCAATGCAAATTGTTAATAACCTTTTCTTTTTTACAATTATTTTGTATTGTGATTGTTATTTAATATTTGAATATTGTCACTTTATCTTTATTTATGTTTGCTGCGGCTTTCCTCTTCGGGTCTCCACTGAAAATAGGTTTGTTTGCAAACTCATTTGGACTAACATGGTTATCAAATGTGAAAAAATAAAATAAATAAATAGCTTTTTTGGCTGCCACCATTATTAGAAACAGCAAGGCCTTACCATGTCTAGGCAATTTCGATTCTGTATCATAGCTCACAAGAATCATCTATCCCGCAGGGATTCCTTAAAGTCTGCCAACTCACTGAACTCCCAGAAAATATGTTCCCAATTACCTCTTTCTTCCCCTTCATACCTCAACATTTGCTATCTGCCTGAGGAAAAATTCTCTGTAATTTACTTGGGGTATAAAAAATATCTATGTAAACATTTCCAGGCAAAAATCCGAAAACTTCTAGATTTTGTAGCATATTTGTGAGACATACATATATCCTCCCATTGTTTCTTTGTGAATTGCTTATCCAAGCTCTCTTCCCAATCCTTTCTAACTTGCTATGATTGATTCTTACAGTTATTATACAATATTTTATATGGTCTACTAATTATTCCATTTTTAATGGCAACTTCTGTTCTAGATTCGATTAATAACTTTACCAGTGCTGGCCTTTTATTTAGGACCCCCTAATTCTTTCACTTTGCCTATACTCTGATATCAATCCCTGATAGGGAAGGTAATCTCTAACCTGCAGTCCAAATACATTATTGGTGTCCTCCCATTCTATCATCTTTCCCTCAAAAGTTATTTGCTCCTAATACCTTGGTTCCTTTGGTAGTTTTCTCCAGTACATTGTGGCTCCCTCTTGCCTGTTGTCTGTATCCCTAATTGCAGTCATCCCTATCGGCAGAATCACCTTTCTCCATTTCCGTGTTGGCTTAGTTCTTAGAATACTTTCTGCTACTTTATCAATATAATATTCTGCATGATTATTGCTATTCTCCTTAAAGGCCTGCATCCAAAATTCCACTTTCACCTTGTTTTTTGAGCTTCCCCTGTGTTTCATCATCATCCCTTTCCACTTTGAATTATAGTTGCCTGCTTGTGCTATTTATGGGAGTCTTAACTGTGTAGCTCTGAAATACCCTTTCAAATTGGATAATCCCAAATGCCCTGTTCTACTGGAAGAATCAGTTTATCCCACTTGACTCTCGTTGTCTTCCCTTCCCAGCTAAAGTCTTTCAGTTCTATATTAATTGCTACCCACAACTTCTCCTCTGGTTGATAAAAATAGGCCTGACCTGTGTAAGGGGGCATAATTGGATTTTATCTTTATTGTTCTAAGGGGGCCAGGATGTTTAGGATATTGAGGAAGGCTGAGTTAAAGTATTCAACTGCAGTATTTAAAGGGAGATCTTTGAGTGGTACCCAGTTGCATTTTTTAAACTAGTTATGAAGTCTTGGGTAATAATTATTTTCTTATCTTGGATTTAGTTGAAGGTGGTAAGTTTATGTGGATTTATTCAGTGTTGGAGAATATAAATTAGAATATGGTCAGTGAGGCTGTCTGGGAGACCACCAGATACATTTGGCATGATTGTATGTATCCAGTCTAGGACTGAATGTTTTATTTGATGTTTTGTCTGCTCTAGTACAAGTTTAGATTGTTTGTGAGAAACTGTGTAGGTTAACGTGGTCAGTGGGATTTTGAGAGTTGCACTTTAAAGTTACCCATTATATTTGTTTCCTGAGGGAAGGGTGTTGCTGTCCAATTTAGGATGTGCTCTAGAGTAGCCAGATTGTTTCCAGGTGGGATGTAGGCTCCCACTATGTTCAGATGTTTCTTTGCATTAATTATTAGTTTAGTAAGCGGTACTTCTGTGTTGTTAAAGTTTGGGATGGTTAGGGCTAGAGTTTCTGAACTGAGATTGTTTTTGTATAGAAAGGCAATACCACCACCTCTTTTCTGTTGTCTATCTAGCTTATGTATGTTGCATCCTGGGGAAGTATTTCTTTGTTACAGATGTCTAGTTTTGGCTAGATGTCTGTTATAAGGGCTATATCTGGAGTATCTAGAGCATGGGTGGCATACAATTTTTGAATTTTGTTCCTGATGCTCCTGAGATTTATATTAAGTAGTAGAAAGTCTGTACCTTTTCTGGGGAGACTTAATAGTTGGTGGGGATGGGATGGGGTGTGAAGATCTAGATGGGCTGGATTTGTTTGGGGGCCATGTTTGGGGTGAATGTGCTCACTAAGTACGAGCTGCGATGCAATGTGAACTATAAATTTTAAGTATTTACATAATAACTTATCATATTTCTGTGTAACATTAGGGTAAGATTGTTGTGTGAGTAAGGTAAATGATACATGGGTTATGTTTATGGGATTATATAGTCAGTGCTATTATTAAATTTGTATGTCTTATTTGTAATGGGTCTGGGAAGTGGGTAGTGTACGTATATTGTCAAACAGCTAGAATTTTTGTATTGTTTCATTGTAAATTAAAATTGTGCATAGATGTAACATATGACAGACTTGTGTATAATAGCTAATTTTAATATAGTAATATTGCTTGTCCAGATAAGAAAATGTTACTTTGCTAAAGCTTTAAAAAAATATCACTCCTGCAGTCATCAGGCTGCTAAGTTAGGCACATATTTATAAGATAACATATTCTATGAACCATATGTGACCTACCAACATGCCACATGGAAGAACATAATTATTAGGAAACACAAGTTACACTTCAATATATATTGTTATACTCTTTTTTTCTGCAGTGTGTAACACACTGAACTGTTCATGACTTTCTGTGGTTTACATCTGCCTTTAAAGCAAGGACCCACCTGCAAGTTGCATGATTGCAGTGTGGTGTATGACATGTAACCCACAATGAACAAGACTGTATGAAATGGCTCCTGGAGGAAAAAAACAAATTCTTCTGATTTAAATCTGTCTCAAGAACACTTTTTTTTCAGCAGCTACTTTGGTAACCAGGTATGAGACCTGTAAGGGGATAACACATGATAGAAGTATATATTATTCTAATAATGGTGGAGTCATACACAGTCCAGACATTTTGTAAAAATATCAAAGCACGTATGACTCACAATGTCTAGGACTGAGCCAGATGCATTTGTAAGCTCAGACGTATATTAAATTTCTGTGGCTTTTTTCACCTACAAAGGCGTCTTTGTATTGCTTTGGTATAAGAGTATTTTTGCTAGGTAATACATAAACAGAGAGACACTGTGTGTTTCCTGTAGTGAACATGTACTGTAAATAAAGTGACTACAGCTAGATTTAAGATTAATCGCTGTCCTTCTCTGGGGCTACTTTTGTTATTTTATCCTGTGCAGAAACTACAGAATGTATATTATAGTTTGCTTGAGTGATTTCTGCTGCACTTTTTTCAGCATTTCAATAATAGTGATGCCAGTGATAACAGAGACAATGGTTCAAGAACACTCTAGAAATATCTAGCAAGCCAAAGTATGTAATTAAATCCAGATTCACAGCACTCTCACTAAATCTGTATTACTACAGTCCTTAACATTGCAATAACACATAATGCTAGGGATATGGTTGCATTTATTAGTCTTATTCCTTAACCAGCACTAATGGTTAAGATCATGGTTAGGGCTGGATTGCAGATAGGGTTACAATTAGGAACATGGAATAAGCCATCATTAAGATAAGCTCAGATTTTAGTTCATAACCTAATCAAAATGATTTTGGATATGGATATGATTACATTTGTACTAAGTCCCATCCCAAACCTTAACTTAGATCTAACCATAACCCTAACAATAATGCTTATAATTAAAGTGAGAGAAGTTGGGATCAAGATTAGGGTCTAATCCAACTGTAAATCTATCCCAGTCTAACACTAGTATTAGAATAATGGTTATAGTTATGACTAAGTTACCGCCTGACTCAAAATCAATTCTAACCTTACGGGTTAAAGTTGAAACTAGCACTAAGGTTACTTATTCATTTAGTTAGTTAGTCAGTTATTTTAACCAGGTAAGTAAAATAAAATAGTTCAAGCACCCTTTATATTCACTGCCGGGGACAGAAGCAGTGCAATACAATAATAACAGGTAACAAAGAAAAATAATGCTGTAGAACTGTAGTGTAGAGGGTTAAAGACCTAACTACGGCCCAGGATGACTTGATTCCATTAGCAGTTAAGGCATCTGAGGTGCTGGCAGTGAGGGAAGTGTCCTATGAAAGAAAGGCAGTTGCATGGTGTTCCCTGTGATAATCCTTGGTTGAGGCTAGGGACATTGTTGTAAGTTGGGGGTAAGTTCTAAATAGAGGAAAAGGGTGGTGGACGTGGCTGATTTCTCATGGACTTCCAATTATATTGAAACTATTAATTAAAAATTAAATTAATTTCACCAGTCATCAACTAATCTAAAAAAATAATCTTTTTAGGCTCATCTTTCATTGATCTGTAAGAAACATGCAAACACAATTATACTTTCTCGACAATCTTGCAAAATGTTACTATTACACCTTGTAACACCATGGACTAATAGCAACCATCATAAATTGATCATTTCTCTTGATCCTGTTTTGGTAGTGAGCCATATTTTAAAACAGAAATTCCTGCCAGGGAGATTTTCAACACGATACAGGACTATGACATGGTTTTATTATTTATTAGTGATTTTTTAGAAAGCACATGAGAATTTGTGCCACATTGTATTAATACTCAGATTTTACTTGAGCGGTATAATTTCAGCATGGGTTTCTTTATATGCTAACAGCAAGATAAGATAAAATTACCACAGGCCACTAACTTTGTAGTTGTCTACAAGCATTATGATTCAGCATAAACTACATATACATAAATTCAGTAAAGTAACATGTGAACATTTGTATCACCTTTAATCAGTTATATTCAATACCTTCTAGTTGTGTCTGAGATGTAGAAACAGGATTTATGATAACATGACAAAAAATTATCCATAATGATTTGATTATAAAAGTTAAATACACTAGTAAAACATTATTAACCTCATCAACATCTGTTGCAATTGCAGGAAATAATTTAATTGTACATAGCTTTGCATAAATCGTGATACTCTGAAAAAAAAATAACCAGTAATGATTTTATCATGCAAATTCAATAAACCAGTAAAAACATTATTAACCTGATGAACATCATTTATAATCACTGAAAGCAATTTGCTTATACATAGTTTTGCATAAATCTTGATTATTCAAAATACCTTGTTTTTCAAGCAGTTCTTGAATGGGTGCATTTTGTTTTTCATTTATAAATAAGTCTTTCTCATACTACATAGCAATTAACTTAAATGGGTAAAGTTACATCCCTGAATTAAAGGATATTTTCAGATTGTTAATTAGTGGTTGACACAATTAAAATTCTCATAAAACATATAGTTCTCTAATTAGTAACCAAGCATTCTAAATCATCTGCATAATAGTAACTAGTGATTTTGAAGAATCCTCTTAAATGATCTGGCTAAAGTGTGACTAGTCTTATAATACAATACGCACTGCTAATCAGCGTATGCATTGTCATACATGTCATGTCCCAAAAAGAAAACATATCTGCATCTTCCTGAAAACGTTGTCATGATTCCCTGTAATGGTAGCACTCATACCGATTTTTAAGTTGCTGAACTAAGAATGCTCCTCCAGTTCGCACAGTATACATACATTAGCACAGGCAGAAGGACACTAAGCACCTCCGCTGTCTAACTATTTTCTCTAAGAATCCTCAGCATTCCATGAAAAGCAGCATTAAAGCCTTTAACTATGCGTGAACTATAGATTGTTTCACTCCATTTCTAACCCCCAGTTCCTAACATCATAAATTCAATGCCCCTTGAAGTAATACCACGTCTAGGGTGAAACACATCTCAGCATTTCAACAGCTTATTTAACTCCACCTCACAATAAATATTACATCTCCAAAGCTAAACCTCAGACATTGCAATATCCAGTTCATTACAGGCATTACATTATATCATTACAGCAAACACAAACATCATGCAAAAAACAACCTATCACCTCACTTACCACACCAAGTCCCATATCAACCAGTCCCTTTAACTAGCTCACCATTGCCCTCAGTACAATATAATCCACTCTCCATGGCCATCCCTAATGAACAAAATGCCAGTCATAATGCAAATCTGCATTCTTTCTCCACACTATCTACCACTCTATCCTCCCCAAATATTCTCAAGAATGACTCCACACACAAAACTCTGTTAGCCCTACACATTCAGTCATCTCTCCTGTCACCACAAGACTAATAAATACCTAGTACCAAATAAATTCCGCAACCAAGATAACTGGCCACTTCCCAAACATAACTCCACTGCTTTCTCCCAATTATGCATCATAACAAAATCCTAAAAGCCTATCCATTTATTAAAATTCACTTAAATGTCTACATTAAACCTTGCTATTATCATTTTCATCCTACTCCTGTGAGTCAGCATTGAAGCCAACACAGGCCCTACTGCCACTAACTTTTCAGCTCACCACCACCTACTGTCTAATATCGCATGCTCACCACAGTGGTGCAGTGGTTAGCATTGTCGCCTCACAGCAAGAGGTTCTCCCGTTTGATTCTCGGCTGGAGCACCTTCTCTGTGGAGTCTGCATGTCCTCCCCATGGTTGAATGATGTTAAAGACATGCACAGGTAGGTGCATGCATGAATGGGTGTGCCTTCTTTGAAGGTTGGGCGTCGGGCTGGAAACTCGGCACAGTAAAAATCTACTGTCAATCATTAGCGGACTGGAGTTCCACTGTGGCGACCCCTTACCAGGAAAAGCCGAAAGACTTTTTACTAACCAATGCCCATGGCATTGCATATAATTGCCTTAATTTGTCAACACAGCCCTTAGATTATGGTAGTTACCAGTTTGTGGCTAAAACAAGATGCTACTAATTTCCAACTACATTCAAGACTCAAGATCAGGAACAATAGAAGGAGGCAGGTAACTTTTTTTTTTTTAAAGAACACTGCAACCCCACTGTTTTGCCACCTGTTTTTTTTTTTCTAGTATAGCTACAATACCTTACAATTACTGCCCATCCATACTGTAATTTTAAGTTTTACTTTTTTTCTGTCTTATATAAAATTGCCTATTTTTTTATTGGAGCTTTCTACCCAAACATCCATTGAAATGGAACTACTGTATGCCACTTCAGACTACCTCAATCAGCAAAAGTAATAAATAAATAAGCCTCCACTATCTCTGACTCTGATCCAAACTGTATACTGCTTAAATTTCCTTCACTTTAAAACACCCCCCTTTTAATAGCCACCACATATCTATACCCCCTTCTAAATTCAGAAAGCTCATTACAAACATCCTACAAGCAATTCCAAAAATAATATAGCAATAATTCCAGAAGACTTTAATATTAATTATACTGTGTCTAAGTCATCAGATATGAGAATTCTTAACTGATCAGGGTCTTTTGCAGCTAGTCTCAGAACTCATTGAGCCAAATTTAAAATCTTCTAAACATTCCATACTAAACACAGTTATTACTAATACAGCTACATCTATTTCCGTCATCATCATTCTACCCCACTCACATGACAAATGTGCAATTAACCTCATGATCAGCAATTAATCCATTGAGTTCTGTCCCATTCCACACTGCTTTAGAAAACAATCTAGCAATACAAGTACAAAATTAAAAATGATCTCATCTGTTACGACTGTTTACCCATTTGCACCTGTAATGGCCTCAATACTATAGCTAACTCTCTTGCCCATTCCTGCTCTAATTTTAAGACAGATGCATTCCAATCATTAAACAGACATTGTAAATAAATTAAAAACAATGAATGGCTATCCACTGAACTCAAGTATCTTCAAAAGCTTAGAGGTGAAGCTTGAAGAACTTGAAAACAAAATCTTCTCAAGCTTAGAGATGACACTTGGAGTACTTTGAAACAGAATCCTGCCAAAGAAAAGCAAACTGTCTGTACCACCCTTCACAATTTACCAAAATAGTCAATCCATAGACAGAGCTTCTTATCACAGGCAGAAACAGAAGTCACCATCAGACAAACCAGAATATTTCTGGAAAGAAGTCAAGTTAACAACACATTGCATAACTCAACAGGACATCACTTTCTCTAACTTCAACCACTGCATATAAAATACTCTTGTTCAGACTTCCTCAAAGAAGTCATCTCCTTTACTAAGTTCACAATCCCATCAAATGTAACCCCGAAGTATCATACCCCCACCGTACATCCCACTATTCTACTTTAAACAAATAGAATTTAAACAATTCTCATCACACCTTGACATAATTCCCACCGAGAACCCTCTGGTAAGATAATCTCTATTTATGGTTTACCTGTTATTGTAACAACATCTAACTCTCCCACCCATCAACATGCATAATCTTTGTCTCACAAAATCATAATGACCAAGAGCTGGAAAAAGTTGATAATTAAACCTCTCCTAAGCAAACACACCATAAAAAACTTTAACATCTATCCAGTTCATAGTATACCCACAAAAATGTTCTAGAAACAATTATATACTCACAATTAATAGAATATATCTAACAGTATCATTTTATCTCACTAAAACAACATGGAGTTTGACCGGGGTGAGTTTAAAGGACAACCTATGGACCCTAAGTCAAGAAATGCTACTAAACACAGACAATAGTAATTTCATATGTGCATTCTTCATAGATCTCCCTAAGGCATTCCACCTCACAGACCACCCCATCCTACTTCAGAAAGTATAAGAAATAGGCATCAGTCCAAACATGATCCCATATTTCAAGTCCTCTATACCACAGGGAAGGCCCACCTTCTTAACGAGTCCTGCAAGCATCCATTCTTAACCCTCTTTTATTTGTCATATTTATTAACAAATTACCATATGATCTCCAAATCTACCACTAATCTTATATGCATATGACATATTCATATGTAGAGCTAGCCTCTACCCTGCAAGATTACAATCACTGCAAGCAGACTTCCATTCTCAACAAGAATGACTCAGAAATCACAAATTAATACATAAATATGCATTATTCATTTCAGGACTATGACTTGTAGTTCACTATATCACGCCTGAAATTTAGAACCCTGAAATAACTTCTAACAAATTTAAAAGCTCAATTATTCAATACCAATGCTTGGGAGTATAGTCAAGATTAGACTCAGTACTTGAGTGCAGATAGGGGGGGGTCAGTAGTGTTCATTAAGAGTCAAATTAGAGAAGATAGGTTACAAGAACTCTACATTATCATGGGAGTTGGCAATCCTGCATATTACATCTCAAAATCTACCAAAGCTAAAATTGCACATATTGATTACCATCTTCTTTCTAACAAAACTATATATATTGCTCAAAACTGGATAGATAGGTCATAGATGGCACGGGAAGGGTTCAGACGAATGGCATTCATATATGTTTTAGCACATAAACTTATCACAAATAACTCAAACAGGTGTTTATATTTTCTACAGTATTGGAATGCTGTCCTTGACCACATCCTAATGTAAAATAGGTAGGACAGAGAACTTACAATGTGAATAAATCCACACAAGAGGTATCTTATTTTGTTTGTATTAGACAAATATAGGTCTATTGCTGATAAAGATGTAAAGAAAGTATGGCTAATTTCATATATAGAACAGTAGTACAATTATTAGCACTTGTATATAGTGCACATATGCTATCTGTTTGTCGCTAGTTGCTTACATATTCTCTAATATTTTGCAAAGTTTACCTCTCTTGGCATATTACATAACAAGCTTAAAGATTACTTGAATGGTTAACTAGATTGTTATTAAAATGTTTTGATTGTGATGTATGAATATGAAGATCAAGATGTAAAAAGAAAATAAAGATAAATATTAAAAAAAAAAAAAAAAAGATTAGACTCAGTACTCATGTCAATGATAATTGCCAGTTTTCCTTGTTAGGGTGCCAGATTTCAAACTTAGCACAATATATGCAATTTAACTTCCTTAATTAGCATAATTTATTGAAGGCAAAAGGCCTGCTCACTTTTGTAAGGAATAAATTTCATTGGTGTTGTAAGTTTTGCTTGGCCAAAAAGCAAATTAAGATATTTATATATAATGTACAAAAGTTCTGTGTGGCAATTATGTGTGTTTGTATTTACTTGCTTTGTAAAATGCCCCAAATAACTTTCACTTTGTTAAATTGCAAAAAATGCTAACCTTTGCTATGTATAATTACTGCACTTAGCTGTCACTAATGCATGACGTATCACCTGGTTTAAGGGATAACTTGCTAATATATCCTTTTACAGTGAAAATAGTTTCCTCTCCCTATTCACTGCCCATTAAGCTTAGTCATCCATCAAGTTTATATTCTTGGGCCACCTATTCGATATTCAGAAAACTGTGTTCCCTTTGGACACTCTGTTTTGTAACCTACTCTTTGAAATTTCAGCCAGGCAGGTATCCCTTCATGCATCCAGGCCTTCTTCTCTTTTCAAGATAGTCACTGAACTTGCCTCAGACTTTAGATTTCCTTGAGTTAACACTTTCCTTGTTAATATATACTGACCACTTGATATACAAAACCACCCATATTTCTTGAATGTTGCAAACTTACAAGATTCATCACTGTGGAAACTAGATTAACAATTAACACGTTTTTAGAGGGTACTACTTATAAAAAAGGTATTGTTTTTGTTAATTATATCATACGGCAGCAAATGTAAATGAAGTATAATTTTTCAATAGCTGCCATCTGAAATATGTGGTGGAAAATATGCCATTTACACAATGCATTGATATTATTAGATATAAAGAAGAGGATTCTATAAGGGAGGTATCACTAAAAATAAGAAGATGGATTATTAAAGTAGTGCTACTCTGAAATTTTATTAGATAAAAATCGATAATGAAAAGTGAAAATTTCATTGGCATGATTTTATGCATGCTGTGAAATCTACAGAGACAAGTAGCTTTAATAAACATGGTTTGAGAAAAAAGGAAATACATCAGAAGTTAGAATGGCTAATGTAGAACGCTAGTAATGTCAATAAAGACACGTGATTTGTTATCAGAAATAATTAGGATGTTGAGTGAAGTAACAATATGCTAGTTGAAAATCTGGACAATAACCCATTGTTTTCCTGTAAACTGCAGTGAATGTAAAAGAATATCGTAGATATACATGAAGATATGATGTTAATTGGGCAAAAAGTTAGGCATATTTAGATGTAGGCAATGGTCTACTTATAAGCATATTTGAGGAACTTCTGTATTTCTCTACCACAACACTAGAAATATGTTTGAATATTATGCTAATTGCATCTGATTTTGCATATGTGGCCATCTGTGCATTCCAGACATATTACATTACCAATGCTGAGCCAGCATTGTACTGTAGGATTAGTAGCCATATTTTATCTATTAAGAAAGGGAAAAAAGACCATACATTGGCAAAACATTATTTATAATGTATATATTTAGGTAGTTTGAATGTTCAGTTGCTGTGAGTTGTTTCTTTACATGAGCTAGGTGGGGAAAATATATATTTTTTGTTATTAAATGAATTAGGGTGACAGGGTATGATGCCATTAAGTGAGTTGGGTTAAATTATATAAAGAAAATAAATGTCTGTTCAAAATAGTGCATACTGATTGGACAGAGCAAACAGTGTGTTCCCATTGTAGATCAAAATTAATCACAGTCTGGGAGCTGCAACATTACAGCTCAGCAAAACAGCTATAAATGAGCTGAAATCACTTGTTTCTCATTCTGCACTTAAAAGTTAAAAACATTTTGGTCTTTTTTGATTAGCTAATTAGCTTTCAAGATCAGATATTTGCTGTCATTTATTTATTTATTTATGTATTGGCATTTGATTACTGGGATAGTGCAATGGGCATAAGAGTCCATTTTCAGTGAAGGCCTGGGGAGAAAAGCTCCAAGTGCATGTAACAGTCTTTACAGGCAAGTTAACTTCCAAAGGTTCAATATACATGCAATTGTGTATGCATTTATACATACAAAACTTACACAGTTGAATAATAAACAACATGGGAAATTAGCATGATGCATTTCGTGACTGGATATAAACACTTACTTGGAAGTAGAAGTACAGATAACAGGGAAATTGTCTCTGCAAACAATAAATGAAGATAAAATGCAGTATATAACAGAGTTGAGGAATAAGATAGACAGGAATATGTTACAATTAGAAGCAAATGAGTAGTAAGTAAAGAGTGAAAGAGAAACTATGGAAATAGAAGAGGTCAGGACTTAAAGGGAGGGTGTAGAGCAGTTACAGCTCCACATAGAGGAGAGGTAGTTATATAAGAAAGTTTAAAAATGTGCAATGTTTAGGTAACAGTTACAGGAAGAAAGTTCCAGATCCTGGCTACGGTATAGGATTATAGGAGTTGGCCTCCTGGTAGTTTGGTTTATGAATGTGTAGAATATGTTGATTTTCAGATCTAAGTGATTTGTTGGGTAGGTAGTTGCTGAATAGTGAGGAGAGGGCAGGACATACTGAGGGTTTGTATCCTATTCTGTGTGCTGTAGTTAATTGTATGCAGGAGAGATAGTGTAGTAGTTCGAGTCAATTTAGAGAGTGTAATGCTGAACAGTGGTGGGTAGAGTAAGAGGCATTAGTTGTGAGTCTAGTGATTATATTCTAGCAATTTTCTAGTTTTGATGTTAGATTATAGAGTAAGTTGTTGAGTAATGGAGTACCATAGGTTAGAGAAGGTAGTAGATAAGTGATGGCAAGGGTCTTTTTAAGAAAGTGTCTGTGCCTGTACAGCAGGCCCAGTTTTTGGTGAGGTGTTTTTAATGCTGTGTTGAAGATGTAATTCAAATTTTAGGTGTCCATCTATTATAACCCCTGGTAAATTAGTGTGGGAGACTAGTTCAATTGGTGTTTTGTTGTGGGAGAGTACAGTAAATTGACCTTTGTTTAAGTGGGTATTTTTCTTAGAAGTAAAAATAAGTAGATTGGTTTTGTTAGGATTGAGTAGCAAGTGATTTTTGTTAAGCCAGTTTTCAATGGAGAAGAATGTTGTTGAGTAATATGTTGGAGCTTGGGAATGGATTCAGTGGTACAAATAATAATAGAATCCTCTGCATATTGAATAAGACAGCCATGGGTGAGTGATAAGTGTAAATTATTGATGAAGATCCTGAATAGTAGGGGCCCCAACATAGACCTCTGGGGAACACCTGTAGGGTGGGGAGATAAGAAGAGATGTGGGAATTCAATGTAATTGCATGTTGTGTGATTGATAGATAGCTTGCAAACCAGTTAAATGAAGGGGAGGATAGTCCAATTTGTAAGAGTCGGTTCAGAAGAAGAGGATGTTAAATGGTATCAAAAGCTTTAGAAAGGTCTAAGAATGTGGAAGAGATATATTTACCAGAGTCCCTAGCCTTGTTGATTATGTTCATGAAAGAGATTAAGGCAATTATTGTGCTGTGACCCAATCTGAGGCCATGTTGTGTAGGTGACAGAATTTCAAGAAGTTGAATTTGTATACAGTTTTCAAGAATCTTAAAGACAGGGAAGAGAGTAGCAATCAGTCAGTAATTGGAGAGCTCTGTGGGGTCACCAGCTATGTGGAGGTGTAAAATAAAGGTCATTTTCCAGGTTTTGGGGAACATAAGATTCAAGGATGGATCTATGCATGAGAATGCTAATGGGGTAAGCTATTGCATCTGCAGCTAGTCTTAGGTATTCAGTCATTGTCTGCTGTGTTACAGCCAGGTTTGAGTTTGGGGAGTAATGGTTTTATGGTGGCAGTGGGAATGGGTTTTAAGGAGCAAGAGGAAGTAAGAGTGTTGGAAATTTCAGTGGAATCAGTGAAAGATGGTGAAGGAGAGGTATGGGATATGAGGGAAGGACATGAAGGGCTTGTAGTAGGGAGTTTGAGTCTGTGTGGTGTTGGGTGAAGTTTGTTTTGACGTTAGATATAGTGTTTACAAAATGGGTGTTAAAGAGATTGGCTATATCTAGTTGACTTTTGTTAGCAAATGGAGTAGACTTGGCTTTAGTGCCACGGTTCATAAGTGAGGAAGTGGCTGTCCAGAATTTTGGGGGCTATTCCTGTTGTTGGACTGAAATTTTAGGTAGTATTCTTTTTTGTCTTTGGTTATTTTTTTTAACATGGTTGCAGAGTTGCATTTAAATTTTCAATTGTTTCTAGAATTTATCTCTGCTTAATATTACTTGCTTTGTTGATTTTGTTAGCCAAGGGGCATAATTAAATTTTATCCCTTTCATACGGAGTGGGGGCGAGTTTATTTAGGGTTTCTAGAAACAGGCCATTAAAGTAGTTTACTGCATCATCTAGGGGAATTTTTTTAGGATATTCCAATTTACATGTTTCAGTAGGTTAATGAATGTTTGAGAGTCAAAGTTAGCTAAATTCCAAATATGTTTATAGTGATGTTCTTTTGGAGGGAGGGGGATGTTCTGAGACTGAAAGTTGGGAGATGATCACTTAGAGTATTTAGGATGGTGCCTGCTGAGGAGATTTTGTTTGGGTCACTAACCAGTATCCAATCTAGGATGGAGCCTTCCATGTGACCTTTGTTGAATCTAGTAGGAGATGTGATTAATTGGGTAAAGTGGAATAAGTTAATATTACAGGCGGGAAATGTAGAGCAGATGTTACACCAATTCATATTTATGTCTCCCAGTATGATAGTTTCATTCTTGATTGTACTAGAGATCCAGGCAAGGATGTTTTCCAGGATGGGTATATTATTGCCTGTGGGAATGTAAAGATCTATAACACATATTTTTTTGGAATTATTTATTTCTAGAAATGAGGTTAGAATTTCTGCAGTGGAGAATTGCTGAATTAGAGAAGGAGGTTATGCAGCAAGACTAGGGAAGGGGGGTGACTCCACCTGCTTTCTTGTGGTGTGTATCTAGTCTAAGGGTGTTGAAACCTGGAGGGAGGAATTCAGAGTCTTGTATAAGTGGTTTGAGCCAAGTTTCAGTGGCAGCAATAATGTAGGTTGGCAGTGGGATGTCTAGGCATGAAAAGTCAGTGATTGTGTTTCGAATGTTTTGGAAGTTAAGTGTGATTAGCTTTAAGGATTTGAATGAGTTGGGATGAGCAGACAGCTTAGCTGAAGTGGGTCCTGGATTGGGTTGGATATCTCCACTGAGTGGAATTGTGGAGAATTTGCATGTATAGATAGGTGAATGCAATTGTTTTCTGAGTCTATTGAGGTTTGTGTGGTGGGGCAGAAAGTGGATTGTTATGTGTAGAAACTTTAGTCTGGGGAAGAGCAGAGGGTGTAAAGGAAAGAGTCTGGAGGATATATTACAATAACAGTTTGAGTGGGGTGATTGAATGGATGTGACGGTTGTAGATTTAGGGAGAATAGTAATGGGGTTATTTGTTGTGAGCTGAGCAAGAAGAAAGAGAAATAGGAATTTGTGAAGGAGGAGTGTTCTAGACATTATTGTAAAGGGGTAGAGTGAGATAATAGCAGGTAGAGTATTATTTTAGAAAATGGGTAGAAATAGTAAAACAGAGTGATAGGAGAAGAGAATGTGATTGGGAGTTCTAGGGAGAAAAGTGTAGTATCGCTTAGTTTGGGAATGGTGTAATTAGTGGGTGGTGTAGAAGAGGGAGGAGTTAGGAAGTAAAATGTAGAATAGCAGAGGTTGGGTTGTAAGGTGGTGTAAGGGTGAGGTGAATTGTAAATTGACAGGTGTGGGTGTTGCTATGAAGTATACGTTTAGCAGTAGTGGGGGCATGTGGGATTTGAGAGCAGGGTATGTGAGAGGAGTGAGCCAAATTGAAGCGAGGGTGAACAGACTGTGTACAACCGCAAGGTGGACCAGCCATTTAAAACTACAGAACCAATCATCCACCCTAGGGAGTCGCAGGTCAGTGTAGAACTTAAACAAGCATGAAGTTGAAAAACCAAATGGCGGACAGAATTCTTGGGTTCCTATTAAGTGATCAAAGATGCATTCTTTCAAATGTGCAATGTTCGAACTTAAAAAAACGAAAAGGCAAAATAGTGAATCGTCTTTTAAGCGAATTCTTTCCCTGGGAAAGAATTTGCTTGGTCAATTCCGTCGCTTTGCCATTTTCGGCACTGTAGTGTGATCTCGGAGTTGGTATATTTAAGTAGGGGGGGTGGGGGCACAGCCCCCCACATCGGAGGGGTGTGTGGGGCAAAGACCCCCACTTTATGTATTGTTTTAAAGTGTTTTTTTTTGTTTTGTTTTGGAACAGCAATTTTTTTCCCTGAGAAAAAAATCGCTGTTCCGAGTGTTCGGGATTGTAAGCTTTCGCTTACATAGGGTCGATAAATCAGCGTTCGCTTTTTTAAGCATTCGCTGATTTAATATAGACCCAAATTCCCTCCATGTATTGAGTAGTTTGGTATTATTCTTTTTTTATGTTTTAAAGACCGTTGAAGATAACATACCCAAGTGTTAGGGGGTAAGGCGGAAACCTAAACTGTAGCTACCTGGTTAGCATGCACACCACAAGCACCCAGAACTAGCTTTTCAGACGTATACAAATTAGCCAAACTATGTACAAAAAATGGTTATTAAACATACACTCAGTCAGATATTAGGACATCTCAGTTCTGACAGAAATTGTTTTGTTTTTTTCTTGTTTTAGTGGTGAGCCTGTAGTAAAGGGTAGGACATCCAGGGATCCAACTCAGAATGAGAAAAATGTTTGCACAGGAGTAAGTACAGGAACTGTAAAATAAAAGCAAAATCCAGAGTGGAGAGTTAGGGAAAGAGATAAGACAAGTAGGTGTACACAGGACAAAACACAACCAATATGTGAATGCTAAGGAATACACAGGACAAAACACAACCAATAAGTGAATGCTGAGGTATACACAGGATGAAACAGAACCAATAAGGGAATGCTGAGGTATGCACAGGACAAAACACAACCAATAAGTGAATGCTGAAGTATACACAGGACAAAACACAACCAATAGGTGAATGCTGAGTAGAAGTGGAGAGAGACTAACAAGGAAACAGTGTAGATATGGAGTAGCAGTGGTCAATAAGTAACAGAGTATTTTACAAAAATAAGCAAATAAAAAGTAAGTCACAAGAAGTAGATAAACAGTTGATCAATAGAATACTGCATAGAAATAAAAAGAACAATTGTTGACTATTGGACTGAAGCTTCAAGCATTACTTAACAATTTCAGTATAAAAGCACAAATGAAGAGCTTAATAACAACACAGAACTGAGACAAATAGAATCATGTGCTGAACGAAATGCAGTACTAGGATGAATTTTCTTCTCGTTTAACACTCAGGCACATTAAAAGCTGAACAGAAATGCTACAGAGATGCTATAAATGTGTTAAACAGCTGCTCATTTATCACTGGCAAACACTATACAATTTGTCAAGCTTAACATTCAGGCACACTAAAAGCAGTTACAGAAATGCTGTAGCAATACTTTAAATGAGATAAAATTCTGCTAGTTTATCACTCAGGCAAGCACTAAGCACATTATACTCAATTATAAATAAGGTACACTACAGCATTTACAGAACTGCTGCACAGAAGCTTTAAATAAGTTAAAAATCTGCTTGTTTACCACTAGGGCAAACACAAGTGCAGGGTTATCTTTTACAACAATGACATGGCCTGCAGATAAACATAATAAGTGATGCACTTACTTGGTGGGCACACTACAGCTCGGGTCACAACATACAGATCAGCTCTGGGGACATTGCCAAAGTGGTTAGAAAATCCTTCTATGTGGCCCACCTAATCACAAAAGGGTTTGCATCCAGATCGAAAAAGGTCATTGGCCCCTCTATGCATCACTCATCAGACCCATCATAGAGTACAATGCCCCATTTGGGATGTACCTTACGAGACACCTGCAACAACTGGAAAGACCACAGAAGTACCTCACCAAGAGGATCACTGGCCTCAAGCAGATGCCCTATGCAGCTCAACTGAAGAAACTCCAGCTGTACTCGGTTGCATACCGCCTACTCAGAGGTGATCTCTGCCTGATATACAAGGCCATGTCCAACCCAGAATTGATGGACATGCTCCACCTAAAGAAAACCATATCCCCTCGAGCCAGACACTCCAGGGATCTAAACCTCACCACAACAATAAATAGGATGTGCTGGAGGGATAGATTCCTGTCCCAGAGACTTCCCATGCTCTGGAACAAGATTCCAATCTACATTAGGCAGAGCTCCTCGCTAACCCTCTTCAAGAGAAACCTTGATGAGTGGATGGAAAACAGAAAGTTTACCCAAGGGATCACTTCAATGGCTCTGCTGGACAGAGGCACAGGGAACTAATCTAAGGGGGTGGTGAAAGCCAACACATTCTGGCTAGGCTTATAAATGCCTTCGGGCAGATATCCTAGTACCGACCTATGAACCTATGAACCTATAAAATGGCCATCAGACCCCAAGTACTTTTTTAAGCCTCTTTTTTTGGCTGTGTCCTTTCAATTCTCTTGCTTAAAATAATGATCATATGTTAAAAATAATGTGTCTGTGTGTGTATCCTCACCATCATCAGTCCCCTTTCTTTCCATTCTTAAATTAGGTCAGGTTGTCACAACAACATTAGTCAATGAGATTGAATCACCTAAAGCCAATGTTTACATTGCTGAGTTCCAGTCCCTAATGATATAATGCTATATCTAGTTGAATAAATAATTATATATACATATATATATATATATATATATATATATATATATATATATGTGTGTGTGTGTGTGTGTGTGTGTATATATATATATATATATATATATATATATATATATATGTATATATATCTATATATCTATATATATATATATATATATATATATATATATATATATATATATACGGATTCACTTCAGAAGCTCGAATTTACAAAATCTCGAACTGCAAATAACCGAAACCAAAAGATCGAGTTTCGTAAACTCGAACTTCTGAAGCGAAACCAAAAAAAAAAGACAAACTTCGCTTTTGAAGGGCAGCTTCGCCCCCCTGCACCCCCCATGTGGGGGACTTAAATATACCAACTCCAAGATCGCGCTACAGTGGGGAAATGGGAAATCTCCCGTCTTGCGCTGTATGCAGAAGCGCAAAACGGGAGATTTCTCATTTCCTGTCAACACTGCAAAAAAAATAAAACATTACGTACACACAGAGCGTACAAGAATCCTTGCCTCTGTGTGCACGCAATGTATTAAGGTAAGTAAACTCTTATTTTTAAACACTACACATATTTGATTTACTGAAATCTCGATCATATGGACTCGACCATATGAAATTCGAGATTTCAGTAATTCAATTATGTGAAGTGTTCCCATATATATACATATATGCACATGGGTCTACTTTTAAAGCTTTCAAAACTTTGAATTTCTTATAGTCGAGACAATAAGATCAAAGTTTTGAAACTCTGAAACTTCGAAAAAAAAAAAAAATGTATGTTCTTGCAGGGTGGCAAACCCCCCCTGCACTCCCCACAGCCCTGCTAATTATATTTACCAACTCCAAAATCACACTACAGCGAGGAAAACAGTAAATCTCCCATTATCACCACACATGAAAACAGTAGGCACTTCAGCTTCATTTTTGTGATCAAACCAATCTCTGGAAAGTTGTGGATCAAGAAACAAGTACTAGCTTAGCTTGTTCAGGATAAGGAAGTCCTGGAGCTTGTTACTGTAGATTTTCTGAGTTAAGACTTTCAACCTTTCTCCTTCAATATTGCAAGAATTCAGCTTACTGGCATTGTACAAATAATAAGAGTATACACACGCACACACACACACACACACACACACACACACACACACACACACACACACACACACACTCACACTCACATACGATATATGTATATATATATATATATATATATATATATATATATATATATATATATATATATATATACGTATATATCTATGTATATGTATGCAATGAAGCACTGTAACTGCACAAGAAAAGAAACCAAATCCATCCAAACTGATAACTTAAAGTTTCTGTTGTCTACAGATCTATATCCATAATATTCTCAAGTAAAGTTTTACAATTTTCCCTCCACCATCCATGTAAAATAATGTTTTTTAGTACTTCCCACAGAGTGTATTGTAACACAATATTAAAGGTGGCACACTTACACTTCTTAGTATTACTAGCTCACAGAGGATAGTTCTCCAGTTTAGTTCACAGAGGGGTGTCCTATGTATGTGGAGATTTTATGAATCCCCTGTATGGCTGTTTTAGTTTTTGCTGGAGTTTCTTGTTTCTTCCCACTTCCTGTATGTCACCAAATCATGATGGTAGGTGAACTGGAAATTCTCTAGGATGCCTGAGAAACTGTGTGTGTACAGTGTGAGTGAGAGTGTGACTGGGTACTGTGTGTGTGTGTGTGTGTGTGTGTGTGTGTGTGTGTGTGTGTGTGTGTGTGTGTGTGTGTGTGTGTGTGTGTGCGTGTGCGTGCGTGTGTGTGCGTGTGTGTGTGTATGTGTGAGAGAGAGAGAAAGAGAGAGACTGTCTGTCTGTCTCTGTCCATCCTGCAATCTGTTTATGCTTGAAAACTACTTGCTAGGGTAGGCTTCAGCTTCTGAAACGCCGGTATAAGACAAAACTGGAAACAGAGAATGAATGAATGAATGAATGAAATACAATATATAGAGTAACATTTAACAATCGTAAAATTAAATGTTATCTTCAAAGTTAATCACTAATAGTCTTGTAGACTGAGACATTTAGAACATACAGGCATATATTGTATGATACTGAAGAGTATAACAGCTTACATTAAAGAGGGAGACAACAGACAAGGGAGTTTAGTTTGCATCTACTATAGGTGTTGAATTAAGAGAAGTTGACGTGATTTTAAAAAATACATATATGAATGGTAAGAGAACTTGACCTGATTTTAAAAAATACATACGTGAATGTAATCATACTGTATGTAGTGAATACAAATAGATGCCTGACAATGATGACTATATACAAATTGTCAAAATCTACACGATTAATAGTGAATGCTTTAATGGAAGGAATGATATTGTTAAATCTCAATAGGTCTTTTTAGTCAGAAATTTAAAATTGCCTAACAGAGAATGCAACACTAGAAAAAGAGAAGAAAATGGCTAGGTAAATAATTTAAATGAATGAATACAAATATAGATTGTTTCAAAACCTACTGTCAGAGAGGTAGTTTTAGATATGGTAATATCATCTATTGGAGATGGGATGTATCATAATGAAATCTTCACAAGCTTGTGTCATGGTTCTGGAGTAGTGATTAAAGCTATTACACTGGTGTGCACAATACTACTTTGTGTACTATGTGTGATTGTGTGGCATTCATAGAAATCGCCATTCTTCGATGAACCATGGCAACCACAGATAGCATACTAAACAGAGTGCTCAGAATGCACTTATCTCTTATACTTCTGTAGATTGTGTTTATGTATAGCCTAGCCTGTTTCTTGACCTCCACCTACTAATTAGATTATCTTCATGTCCTTTGTTTTTCCTTGTTGACATTGTATTCCTTCTACAAACCAGTTTATAAGATTTCCTGTCTATTTTTTTCATTCTTTTCAGTTCCTTACAAATCCTGTTTCCTTTTCCTCCCTTTTGTACTCCCTTTCATGGCTTCAGTTTGGTCATAATGAAGAGTTATTGTTATATGTTACCCAGCATCTTATTTATTGAGTTATATAAAAATTGCACACTGGCTCCCTTTTATCACAATGTCCTCAAGTAAATACCTTTCAAAAAACTGATAATTTCTGTTTGCATCTTCAGCTAATAATTATACATCAATATATTTCTTAACTCCTGTTCACAATATGAAATGACATCAGAGTATCTTACATTGTTGTCTGTTGGTTTTCTCAATGCAGTTTTTATAACGTTTCTTATGTAAAAGATATGTCAAGAATATATCTTCCTTTTATATGCAGCAAATAATTTGTGCAAACAGTATCTCGCCAAGTAATTAAGCTACCCTTCTATTATACTTAGCCACATCATTCTGTATGTCCTATTTAAGAAATGACAAGCTTAATACACGTAACATGATAATGCATGTATCCATTATTATTTCTTATAGGTTATATAATCATTTTATTCAACTATCTGCTTTAAGTAACATCATTTATTTTATTTACTTTTTTGACATTTGTTTACCTGGAAAGTCTGAATGGGTAATAAATATCCATTTTCATCAGTGGCCTGGTAAGAAAAGCTCCAGAGAGTCAAATATCATCAAATAAAACAGTAGTATAGATGTAATTTAAAAAAAGCATATATACATACAATTTGACATTGAAATACATAGAATACATTAAAACACTAGGAGATACTAGTGATGTAATAATTATAAAAAAGTAAATAAAAAATATACAATTAAATGTGACAATCAGCATATACAAAATTATTAGAAGTATAATCTATAATGTTAGGAAATAATATATAGACAGAAAGATTTAAGTCCCCCTAAGAATGGGAAGAGGGCATGTTTTGAAAGGAATATATAGATGGTATGATGAGAGGTTAGAATGAATGTAATGTATTTGTTGATACAGGTGAGGTGCATGGGCATAGCCATGAGTTAGTGAGAAATTATATACATGGAGGTGAAATATAGTTCTAATAGGGTTTGGGATAGAGTTCCATAGTTTGGCTATGCAGTTTGAGTATAGACTTTGTCCTGTACATTTTTTGGTTTTAGTTTTCAAGCAGGTTTTTGTCTTCAGAGAAAGAGGGTGATTTGGGAAATAGTGATAAGTACTGAGGAGATAGAAGGACAGGTAGATGGGGTTATATAGTATTTTATGAGCTGAAGACGTTGTGTATGGGCTGGCTGATGTGAGAGTTCTAACCAGCTGAGAGTATGTAATGCAGTGCAATGAAGAGTTTTATTTGGCAGGTTAGCTGCAAATCTAGCTATATTGTTATAATATTACTCCAGTTGTGATTTAAGAGAGATCTCGGTGTTAGTCAAAATAGGTGAGCCATAAATAAGAGAGGGTAAAAGATATGAGTTAGTTAGGGTGATTCCACTAGAAGGAGTAAGGAATTGTTTTGCTCTGTATAGCAGATATAGCAGATATAGCTTTTGATAATTTTTTTAAACAGTTTTGTATGTGAAGATCAAACTTTAATTTGTCATCTGTGGTGACTCCATGCAATTTGGTATGGTGTTTAACTATTTCAGTAGCAGTATTGTTTAGACAGGTAATGTGGAAGCTACGTTTAGCATTGTCATGGGACTTAGGAAAAATAGTATTAGACTAGCCTTTTTGGGATTGTGTAAAAGTTGGGTTTGATATAATCTCAGTTCAACTGAGTTGAAAGTATTTTGTGTCATGGATTGTAGTTGTAGTGTGTTGTCAAGTGAGCAGATGAGAAATGAGTCATCTGCATACTGAATAAGGCAAGCTTCCTGAGAAGAGATATATAAGTTATTGATGAAAGTGTTAAAGAGCAGTGGACCTAGAACAGAACCTTGAAGAACACTGTTTTAACTAGGAGAAAGGGAAAAAGAAGAGAGCCATTTGACAGACTGATGTCTTCCAGGTAGATAGATATAGAACCATAGAAGTGTTGGTTTGGAGAGGCCTAGAGAGCACATGATCTAGAAAAATAGAAGAGATACATTTTTCTTGGTCTCTAGTCTTATTAATGCTGTCAGAAAAGTTAAGGAGAGCTATAGTGGTGCTATGGCCTGGTTAAAAAACAGGTTGTGTTGGAGTTAGGAGGTCATTTTGTAAAAATTAATAAAGGAGTTGTTTCTTATTATGCTTTTCCAGGATCTTAGAAAGTGGGAACAGAATGGCAACTGGCATAAAGTTAGATATTTCAAAATAGTTATCTTCATTATGGAAGGGAAATACTATTTTTTTCTGAAGGGTAAGGAAATGGGAGGCTTAAATAGATCTGTTGATGGGAATTGAGAATGGGTATGTAATAGAGTCTGCAGCAAACATAAGGTATTTAGTATGGAAATCATAAGCAGAAGGAAAACAGAGTTTCAGTTTCTTTAGTAGCTGTTTATCATATGATATGGAGACAAGTTGAAGATTAAAGGCAGGGGTGTCAGGGCTAGTAGAGTTTTGTGCGTAATTAAATGGTTGGGGAAAGCTGGAGGTAAGAGAGGCAAGGATATTGATGTACAAAGTGTTAAATTTGGTAGCCATTTTTGAGGGAGATATATCCACATAGGGTTTGGTGAGGAAGGAGAGCCAGGCTGAAGAATTTTCTTAATTGAACTCCAGAATTTCTTTGGATTTCTTTTTTGTGTGATTCTCCTGTTGGTCGGTCTGTGTAATATCTTTTTTGTTTAGGTAAATTTGCTTCTTGGTGAGTTTCATAACTCTTTGTGTAGATGTACGGTCTGAGAGGTTTTATCTTTTTGCCATTTTTTCCATGCCTTGTCATGTTCTAGTTGAATTAGTCAGCCAGGGGGTTTCAGTAGTTTGTCCTTTTATTTCTTTTCGGTACAAGAGTATTTAAAGTATGCATGAATCTATTGTTGAATTTGGTAAAGGCTTAGCCTAGTTGTAGGGATTTGACTGATAACCAGTTAAAGGATTTTAGTAAATTACTGAGTGTCAGAATAAATGTTAGAAAGATTTCAGGTAGTTATATATTGATTATCTTTTCTTTCGTGGGTGATTTTTCTATTGTAAAATATTGGGTGATGGTCACTAAGGGAATCAGGTAGTACTCCTGAGTTAGCATAAATGCTGGGTTGGAGACAAGAATCCACTCAAGGACAGAAGTTTTATGATTTGATTTATTGAGTCAAGTAGGAGAAGAGTTTATCTGTTTTATACCATGCAACTAGTAGTTGAGCTGTTAAATATCAAAGATAACCAGTCAGTGTGAATGTCACCTAAGATAATGGTTTCACTAGCAACATTTGTAGTTATCCAGCAAAGAATTTCTTCTAAAAAGCTAATAATATTACCTGGTGGTATACAAAGGGCAACTATACATAGCTTATTGTGTTTATTAACATTAACAGATAAGAAGTTCTACATTTTGGAAGGATTGTATGTTAGTTTTGAGGGGTGAGAAAGTTAAAAAGTTACTGTATACAATTGCAGTGCCTCACCCTTTTTATGTAGTCTGCCATATCAAATTATACTGTAGATAGGGGACAGAGGTTTAGAATCTTTTATATGGGATTTGGTCATGTTTTGGTAAAAACATCTGGTAAGTATTGAAGAAACCATGCTTGTAGGCCTGTAACTTTGTTTAAAATACTATCAATGTTAATGGAAGAAAGGAGAGGTTTTGTGGGTGCTGTGCAGCAGTTGGGGCAGAAGAGGTTGAAATAGATGAGGCTGATGGGCTGGGGTTGTGATGAATGTCACCACAAAAATAATTTTTTTAGAGAAGAATGGATTGAGATTAGTTAGTTTAAAAAAGTTTATGAATTTATTCCAGGCTATTTCAAAGTGAACTAAATGGTTATATATTTTTATTTGAGAAGGTGAATAGGCTGGGCATTAAACAAATTTGAGCAAACAGGTGTGATGGAGGATTTAGCCTGAGTATATGTAGGATGGCTGTTAGTGTGTGAGTATGAACATTGTCACAGTACTATAGTAGGTAGTAAGGCAACACAAAATGAATAGTAAAGATGCGAAAATGCAGAACTATAACATGGTAGATAGAGATGACTATGGAGTAGTTATGGGGAAATTACAGATGAATGAAAAGTAAAATATATTAAAGGAAAAGTAAGAAAGGAAGGTAAGAGGGAAAAATAGATGAGAGTGGAATTGATTTGCTGGAGATTCCAGGCAGGGTGGTCCCTTATTATAAGGACAGAAAAAGGTAAGATTTGAATAGGCTATAGACAGTTAAAGAAATGTAGAATAAACAATAGTGTAGAAGAGTGAAACTGTGAATTAGAGGAAATATTAGAAAGAAAATAATTGAGTGGGTAATGTGTGTAATAAAAGTTTGCGGGTATAATATTTTGAGTCAATATTCTGAAAGGAAGGATGACACTGAAGGACTTCCTGAGGAAAAAGATGTGAATATTGTAAATAGGAAAAATGGCAACAAAAAGTATAGATTTTCGTATTTTAACGATAGTGAAGAGTAAATTTAATAAGGAGGAGTATAGAAGAATAGGTGAGGAGGTAAGGTGAAATAAGATTGTAAAACATTTGATAACAAGGTCATGGGGGATAGGTTGGGCAAGGTTGAAGAGGAGGGGATAGGACTGAGGGAGGGAGAGTATATGTGCACTATAAATTTAGATAGGAGGAGTGGGTGGGAACTGAGCGTAGGGTAGGTTCTCATAGTGAGCCTGAGTGTAGCGTGGGTGAATGGAGTGGGTTAGCACCCTCTCACAGATGGAGGTATTAACCCAAGAAAAACAATCAATGACAATGGAGGTAAGAAAAGATTAAACAGCAGTGTGAGTGCTTTACTAATACAATGTGAGTAACTCAACAGGACAGCCGAACAGAAAAAGTTTAAAAATGTTACTTATGGGTCAGAAAGCCATATATTAATGGCAGAACAAGCTGTTTATGGGTAAGAAAGCCAGACATATCAAGATGTAATGGCTTTAAGAAGCCTGAAGTACATTAACACACAAATTATCTTTTTTCATTAGCAGTAGCACTGGCTGTGAGCTCACTGTTATAGATTGTTCTAGCAGCTTTCCTAGTGCCACCTAAATATGTCAGTCTATATATTGTCCATAATGAAAAATATGTTTTGTAGGCTGTAAACTGTCCTAGTAAAAGAAAGATAATTTTATGCAGAATGACACAAATCAATGACTTTCAATACTGAGTGGAAGGTGCAATATTGCAGCTCTGAGCAGCTATGATCCTGTTTGTGTGTGTGCGTGTGGAGGGGAGTTGTACTAACCTAAACAATCTGCTGTTACCCAGCCACCACTATTAAATCAGCCTGCATTCCTTCGTCATGTATTCACCTTTAGTGAAAAGGAAATAAGTCTATTAGCCATTCATTCCTTGCCCACTGGCCTACTCCACTGGCATATTAGATGAATGTTTGCTTCTGGTTAAACAGGCCATATTGTCTACAAAATATTTCTCAATTATATGCTTTTGCAGCAGCCTTAGCTGTAATGCTGTTGCAAACATTGTCACCTTTGCCATGATGGGGTAGAGGAGGAAACTGTCTCATATGCAAACTTGCATCTTGTAATGGATGTGCATTTAATTTCTGACCAAACAATTTTTTCTAGTCATACCTCATAGTATTTGTTTGTATGATTGAGTTCCTGACTAGGATCCCCTCTACATGCAGTATGCTTGTCCTCCCTGTGTCCACATGGGATATTATAGTTATTGTGACTTCTTCTTCCATCCCAATAACTGGCTGGTAGGTCAAGTGGCAATCTACTAAACTGTCATAATATATGCTGTCATTAACTGAATGTGTACATCTTGCATTTTACTGGTATCCACTCCAGGACTGATTTTCTGCCATTTTCACAATACATGATATTGAATAAAAAAGCACTTCCCAGAAAATGAATGAGCAAGTGAATATTTCTATTATTTCAACATCCTTCTCTCTCTCTCTCTCTTTCATATGCTGTTCATCTCGGCATTTCTGCCTTCCTCCCTTTCTCTATCCATTTCCTGTCTAAGAAGAAATTTATAAGCTGTGGCCTTAAATTTCCTCATTATTTGCAGTTCAATGTCCCTATAATATATGAGTTGCTTTTTAATACACCATTTCAGTTTTGTCATTTTGGAACTTTTACATCTGTGTCCTCCACTCTGCTTATGGTCTCAGAGGTTTTCTGTACAGTCACAGTCATCCAGTTTTCACTGTATTTAATATCTCCTTCTATCTACCCTGATAGTTGCTGGCTTTTATCCTGTCATTATTATTATGTCTGCATGCCAAAGGGTTTTAGCTACAATATATGTGTATATATATATATATATATATATATATATATATATATATATATATATATAAATATATATATATATATATATATATATATATATATATATATATATATATATATATAATGTGTGTGTGTATGTCTATGTGCATCTATCTATCTATCTATACATAGATAGATATAATCTTAGGTGACATTTTTATTTTATCTAATTCTTGATTGGGTATGCCCATTAGACACAACTGTACCTTTTTAAATGGCAATCTGGGAGTACTGTCTGGCTAAGTGACTTGCTCAGGGTCACAAGTAGGTGAATGAAAGTGGAAGGAATCAAACCCTGGGCCATACATTCAAAATAAAGACATGGTATATCATTCATTATTAAACCTACCTCATACAATGTCTAAGGCAGTAAGTCACCTGCACTGAGTCTGGTGGGGCACTATCACTGCTCATAACCATTTATTTTGTTACATAACTCTTGCACCTTGTACTATAGTCACCACATCCTATGGACCTCATGCGCTCACATTATAGCTCGGACTATAGACATGTTTAGTGTTTTGTCTGAAACTGCATTAAAGGCCATTCTGAAACATAAGCATGCTACATGCACTGCAGATCCCTGAATCACACTTAATTAAAGAGATGCATAATATTTCTTCTCAAGAACTCATTTCTTTGAATTCATGCACATTTGACAAAACTGCGTACAAAATAAATCATGTTAAATAGTGTTGTGCAATAATATATCAGAGGATTTATTCAGTGACAGATGTGTTTCCAAGTGGTCCACCCTCATCCATTATAGGGCTAGTGAAGTCATGTTTGACATTAGAGGCTTTCTTACTCCAGGCAATAAAATAAGACAGTGGGTGCAGTTTAGACATGACAAAATAAAAATAGTTTCTTTGGTGCCTTGTGTAAGTTGTCCATTTTTGCAAATTATATGGAGAGCAGCAGCTTAAAAACCTTGTTGATGTTATATTATGCTATACGGCTGTCCATAATGTTGTATGTTTAACTTTACAGCATTTCAATGTATTTACCAGTGACTATGCAAATTCATACTATTACATACTACTGGCCCATGCAGGAAACTAAAAGAAAAGTCATAATTATGCTTCTATAAACAATATGTTCCTATTAGGCCATTAGAAACTGACAGAATGCATTGAAATTGTCGACAATTGCTGCAAACATCAACATTTCATTGGTGCAACAGTTAGCACACTCAACTTTGGTGTGAAATGCTGTGGGTTCTATTCCCACACCAGGAAGATGGATTGCAAACGCTGCAGTGTAGCATAAGGGGAAAGTACTATACTCCTCAGTATGTCATCCTTGAGACGCTAAGCCAAGGCAACATGTGCCTGAGCTGATTGTAGCTCAGGTGAAGGTAAAAGATCCTGTGTCACCTATGGAAAAGAGAAGGGCAAGATCCCTGTCACTCCCTGGCCAAATTTCCCCTCATAGTATGAATACTACCTTAGTTCTCCCCTGAAAAGAGGTTACTAGCCTAGTTGGACTAACCCGGTCAACAAAAGATAAGTAAATAAAGTAAAAGATTTAGTAGTATTATTCCCTTTGTCAAAACATCTGGAGAAGTGCATTCACAAAAAAAATACTTGAACACATCATTCAGGAAAAGCTCTTGACCCCCACACAGCATGGTTTTAGACCCACCCATAGTACTGTCATGGCTGTATTAATCTTCACAGATATGATTAACAAAGCCAGAAACAAAGGTAAACGTGTTTCTTCTGTATTCCTTGACCATTATAAAGCTTTTAACCTAGTCTCTCACTAAAACTTCTTCTGTCAACAGTCTTCCCAAGGGCTATTGCGAGCCACAATATTATGGTGTAACAGCTACTTAACTGATAGATACCACTCTGTAAAACTGCCGTCCACCTTTTCTTCCTTTTAATACTGTTGCACCACAGGGTCCATTTTCATCCTTTCAATATATTCACTAACAGTCTTCAAAAATCCTCCCAGCATGCTTCCCTAGTACAATACACTGGCAATTCTACCCTAATATGCACTTCAGATAACCTTATACATCTTCAGAGAATTACTTGAGAAGCTTTTAACTCTGTCAAAAGTTAGCTACAGGATAATTGCCTGCTAAATCCCTCCAGAAAACAAAATTAGTTCTCTTTTGTTTTCCAAAATCTCATTTCCATGACAAAAAAAAAACAACTTTACCATTTCTTCTTTAAATAATACCATGATTTAAGTCACTTTACATAAAAAACTGCTTGGTATGACAATCAATGACCATCTTAAATTTGATTTACTTTTCCTGAACAGCATCAAGAAAACCCATCAGAAACTAGGTACCCTTCATAGAGTAAAGAAATTCCTTACAGACCTTCGCCAAGGTAACTCTAGCTACCACTTACCTCTTACCCTCCCTCCTATATGGCGTCCCTATTATGGCCAGCCTACAAACCTCACTAAGTTCTAGATGTGGGCAACGATATAAGAAAGTTGCCAGATTTTCTTGCAAAAAACTTTCCAGACCACCACTGTTTATCACTAAAAACACTTAACTTAGTCAAATTTCCTCACCATCTCTCTTATACCCAGCTCATCTTATCCCCAGCAATTATACCCATACTCCAGTACTATCCACTAAGCCATCCCCTTCAGTCAAATGATAAACAACTGTTTACCATCTGCAAATCTCAAAGGGCTGTTGAGGTCAGTCTCTGTTCAAATAATGTAGCTAGAACTTGGAATAGAATTTCAATATCAATCAGGGCTAAATCACACCTTCATCTTTTCCAGTCATTACTGAACGTCATCTCTGCCCCCTGGCTTTGTCCCTGTTCTTCCTCTGGGACATAGCTTCTCCTAACACTCTTCATCGCTCTTTTATACCTCCCTTTAAAGTACCAAATCACTTAACCTGTCTATCCCCTTCTAATGGTTTATTGTAATACATAAACTATTATACCTACTTCTAATTAACAGAACCAAATATCTATGCCATCACTACTATTCTATTAACACTTAACTTGCTTATCCCCACTAATACCTCACTCTATTGTATTTCTTAAATTACTCCTACCTGTCTTATACACCACTCATCTATCTATAGATTCTCAGTACAAAGTTTGTATATTAATGTTTATGAATATCAATACAAATGTTATTGTACCAACTGCTATGCTACATATTCAGTGAAGCTGTACAACAAAATTTGTTATTGTAAATATTGATTGTATTAAATTTGTTATCTTGGAACTTTTCTCCCCAGAACTCCACTGAAACTGTTCCCAGTTGGACTTTCCCAATAAACAATATCTAATAAATAAATACATTTCCCATGCAGTATTCCACATATTACACTTCAGCATGAAACACAGCCAATCCATACAGATATGCAGCATGTTAACCATGGTAGTGAGCAAAGAGGAGAATGAAAAGTCAATTTTATGCATTTTATTCATTTTATAGTGGCTGATGGGAGACTTTTTTTAGCTTCTGTGACCTACAATCTGACAATGCACAATAGAACACGCCATTAACATCTTAAGAAGCTTTAGAGTAATATGAAAAGGTGACCATGAAGTGTATGTGAATAACTTTTGCAAATGACTACAGCAGTTTGCCTTAGGGTTAAAAAGCAAAATTTTCATCAGCATTCAGATAACTACATAACAAAATTAGCTGTAGATTTTGATTGGTCTCATGGCCATATCTGTGAAGTACTGAATGTATCAAGAAATTACTTTTCAGATGACTACATGATGAAAGGAAAAAGGGGCAGCATTAAGACTGAAAAATGTGTTCTATGCCCTTAGTATGAACTGAATACATTTATATCTATTTGAATGCAATCACATAACATAAATGTACTTTAATTGATTACATAGCAAGACTCAAAATCCTGACTATATAGCTAAACTGACATTTTATGACATGGTAATAAATAAAAACATTCTTTCTCTCCACAAGCACCACACACACACACACACACACACACACACACACACACACACACACACACACACACACACACACAAACACACAAGTGCATGCCTAACTAAGAAGACTCCCTGCAATGGAAAAAAAGAAGCTGCCAGAAGTAATCATTGTTGCATACCTTACTGCTGAAGCAAGAGCTGCAAAAACAAAATAAATGGAATTGATTTGTATTATCACAAGAGTCAAGTGCTTCTATATTTGTACTGCATCTAACATATTCTTACTCTGTTCCATTGATTAAGAGGAATCATTTCTAAATCACTGTGGACTTTTTAAAATGAATTCTTAATCTCAGGCTGATACGGTCTTACACTGTCTAATTATAACTAATCCTGGCTAATAAGACCTGTATACCAAATAAATGTAGCTCCAGGGCAACAAGTACAGTCAGCATTTCCCTGTGGATGTCAGCTTGACTGGAGAAATTGGCTGAGATTCAGCGTGACTCTGGCCTTATTGCTTTGTTAATGTGTTTCTTTTTTCTTACATTGATCTAATGAATATGACTCATTAAAATAAGTATGTGTCAAAAATTATACTGATTGCATTATACCCTGTCTGGCTGCATTCATCATCAACATTTTCATTTTATTGACATTGTCGTGTTCTCCGCTTCATTTTGGGGAAGGTCAAAATCTCCTCCACCCTTTCTAGAGATAACACAGCTAATTTTATGACGGACAATGCATGAATATTCCTTTATTGTGATGAAACAGTTGAGGTAGTACTGATACTTCTCATAGTAATCCTGTCCTTTGTGACCTGCACCTGCTTCTAGCTTGCTTATTGGATGTCAAAACAGGTATCTGTTTTGTTACTTTACAGCTGCTTAATCGCTTTTATGTCTTGTGACAGAAGGGAGTGGTTCATCTCTGATTTCTGATGGAAGCATTCTCCAAAAATGAATGAAGAAGATTCAGATTTTTTAACGGTTATACGTTAATATAAACCATTCATTTCATTAGCTTGTTTACCTAGCTGATTAACTGACTTATTTGAAGCAATGTCTTCATTTTAATGTTTCTTTTTAATATTTTCTGATCTAGATCAAGCCATGGCACAGAAGACACTAAAGTTAGGACATTTACAGGTATAGAAGATTGTAAATTAATACTAGGCATTCGGATTGAACAACTCTGTATAGCATAGCCATGTACCATAGGAAACGAATAAGTGTCATACTGTTAATCCCTACGGCAAAATTATGTGAACCCATCTAAACATCGAAAACCTAGCTTGAAGGTGGCTAAAGTGTTGCATCTTTTAATGTTCAAGGCAGGTATAGAATACTTTGAATAATGTACCATTTCCTCCAAGACTTCTAATTTGTGTTGCCATGTAAGTTGAGAGGTTTGGTGAGAGTGCTCCAAACATTAGCAATGTTTCTGAGATGAAGACTCTAATAAAACAGAATCTTTCATAGCCCAAAAAGCATGGCAGAGAGCTCCACAGGGGTCTGTATGAGATAGAAGAAAGACAGATTTTCTAATCCATCCCTATGGGAGCATAGCCCTGTGATTCTTGTGGTGGGGAAACATTGAGATATTTCAAGCCAGGATACATATTTCATAAGATACATACCAATCAGAGCATCATATTCATGGCTAACCAAGTAAGGGGGGACCACAAGAAGATCAAGACCACTTCAGAGCTTTAGGAAATGCATGTGATAATTAATGGTACAAAGATAAATATTTCCATAGTGTAACTGATATTTACTGATCAAAGAAGAGTTAATGGTCTACTAAAGTGTTTCAATCTCTAATGACTATATTGACCCTAAGTGAGGTTCCTGTTATGTGGAGGCCAATGGGAAAGACCCATTTACAAAATGTGACTGCACTACATTTTTTGCATTAATGCCTAGAACCATTGTCAGAGCACTGGATTCTGACTCTTATCTAGCCCTTCTTGGGGAATATAGGAATCTATGAGTGAATGGGTAATGACACCCATTTTTCAGTCATCTGCAAACTTGGTCAACCAAAAGCCTTTGACATCTGTCTATGCATCAGAGACTAATTTGCCAAAGAGAAGAGAGCTCAACACAGAGCTGCGGGGAACTCTAATATTGACTAGTCTACTGGGTGAGAAGATATCCCCAACTCTCACCAGTGTCTATGATCTGACAACCAGTTTGCAATCCATAAAGTAATTCAGGTACTACTATTAAGCTGGCACATTTATCAACAATGTCTGTAGGGGAAATTGTATGAAATGCCTTAGCAAGGTTGAGGTAAGCAGCATGGACAGAATGATCCACATTAATGGTGTCAGTCACATCCTTAAAAAGTCAAATAAAGCCAGCAAGATCTGCCATTCACAAAACTGTACTTTCTAGGATCAAGTGTATGTTACCAATTTTTCTTTTAGACAGATTGGGTAAGATGAATTCCATGACTTTACAGATAATGCTAGTGAGGCTAATAGGGCAATGATTTCCAAGGTCAATTATAATACTACTGTTATGCAGATGCACCATAGCCTCTAATTTCTAGAGCTCAGGCACATACTCGCAGGAGATTTGAGATTATACAGCTTATATATCCCTGACTACAAACCCGGGGGCCTAAGTTTGAATACTGCTTTGGGTGCTGGAAAAGCAGGACAGGGGAGTATGGGATTGGAAGGCAGACACCAACATGTCAATCACACACCAGCATGACAATCACACAGCATGCCAATCCTATAGGGGAGGGAAATGATGATCTTAGCTGGCCATTATAAATATGTCCACATGACAAGGGGGGGTAGTAGGAATACCTCACAGTAATGTAGGTGCTTATGTCATTTTATGAGTGCATGGTTAGAGGCTTAACCTGAACACCCTGATGATTGTCTCTTTGACAGTTTCCAAAAAAGGGAGGTCTGATGGTCAGCAGGCACCAGAGGAGAAAGAGCAGCAGAAAAAAAAAAAAAAACAAAACTCAATGTGGAGTTTCAGCAATAAGCTATGTTAGGCAATTAATAGACAATTAACGTGGTAATCTGATATATTGCCCAGGTCCATGAAGATGTTATCTTTAATTTTAATAATAGCTGCCAGGATTTAGTTCATAGTGATAATGGGAAGAGCAATGTTAAGGTTCAAAGCAGAGAACACTTGTTTATGAGGGAGGGGAAAACTTTGTGTGTCAAACATGTCAACAATGATATATGCTTTGGCTTTGGGGACTGAATAGAAACTGCTGTTCACTTTGAGTGCAAAGCAGTACTGTACATTACTTCTAATACTCTTAAATATAGATTAAAAAAGTGTCATTATCCTTCAGATAGGTAGCTACCTTGAGTTTACATTCAGTCATACTTTTCTTAATGATGTGTTTAAAATCACTGCAGACTTGTTTATACATTTCCTACTGATGGATGGTGGAAATGTTTTTATGCAAACAATATAATTTACTCCTGCTGTTGTAATTTTTTTTTTACTTGAGAAGCCCACCATGGGGGTTTATCCCTGAATTTTCTACCACACTTATGCCAAATAATTATCTATACATAGGTTCATAGGTAGGTACTAGGCTATTGGCCCTAGGGCGTATATAAGCCTAGCCAAATGGTACCCTGGCTTTTGCCAGCCAAGAAAATTATTTTCCTGTGCCGCTGTCAAGCAGAGCCACATAAGTGATCCCCGGGGTGAATTTCCTATCTCCCATCCAATCATCAAGATTTTTCTTGAAGAGTGCTAATGAGGACCTTTGTTTGATATAGATAGGTAGTTTGTTCCAGAGTATGGGAAGTCTCTGAGATAGGAATCTATTCCTTCAGCATGTTCTGTTTATTGTGGTGACAGGTTTAGGTCCCTAGAGCATGTAGCTCAGAGGGATTGGGATTTCTTTACATGGAGCATGTCCAACAGCTCTGGGTTTGACATAGCTTTGTATGTTAGGCAGAGATCGCCTTTGAGTAGGCGATATGTGACAGAGTAAAGCTCAAGTTTTTTGAGCCGGTCTGCGTAGGGCATCTGTTTGAGGCCAGTAATACTTTTTGTGAGGTATTTCTGTGGCCTTTCCAGTTGTTGTAGATGTCTTGTGAGGTACATACCAAAAGGGGCGTTGTACTCTATAATGGGTCTAATGAGTGATGAGAAGAGGGGAACAATGACCCCTGTTTTCCTGGATGAGAAACCTTTTGTGATGAGGTGTGCCATGTAAAAGGATTTCCTGACTACTGTGGTGATGTGATTATCAAAGGAGAGACTACTGCCACCTGTGTCCCAAGGTCTGTTATCACACTTTCGGTGTTAAGTAGACTACCGCCTATGTGGTAGTTCATGGGTACAGAGTTTTTACCAAAAGGGATGACAATGCATTTTTTGGCACTGAGCTTGCAGCCATGGCTTTGACACCAGGCATCTGTCTCAGTGAGGCCCTTTTGTAGGACGTCCACATCATTAGTAGATTTGATTATGGCTCCTAGTTTGCAGTCATCTGCGAACTTTGTTAGCCAAAGACCTTTTGTGTTAGCCTGTACTTCAGAGAAGTAGATACCAAACAGGAGAGGACCTAGGACTGAATCCTGTGGTACTCCACTTGTCACTGGTCTGAAGTTGGATTTAGAGTCTGCTACTTTCACAGTGTGGGTTTGGTCAGTGAACCAGTTGGCAACCCATCTTGTGACATAGGCATTTATACCTAGTTTAGTGAGTTTATCTATAATTCTAGTGTGGGGGATGGTGTCAAAAGCCTTGGCGAGATCTAGATAGGCTGCGTGTACCACCTTACCCTCATCTACAGCTTTGGTGACCGCTTCAAAGAAGTCTATCAGGTTTAGGAGACATGATCTGCCTTTTACAAACCTGAACTGGGTAGGGCCCAGAGTTTGGAGATTACTAATGTCATTTTTTATAAGTTCCATGATGATACGCTCCATAGCCTTGCAGACCAGGCTCATCAAGCTAATGGGGCGGTAGTTCCCAGGGTCCATGGTGGCTCCCCCTTTGTGGAGTGGGATAACTGTTGCTGTGTGCCATTCAGTGGGCACAAAGCCTGACGTGAGGCTATGACTGAACATGGTACTTAGGTGCAGTGCTAGTTCGTTCTGTAGTTCATGCAGAACGCAGCCTGGGATGTTGTCAGGTCCCATGGATGCTGTGTTCTTGGCTTTGGAGAGTGTGTTTTTTACCTGTGCAGCCATGATTACAGGTACTTTGCATTCTTCCGGTATAGAGATGGGCCCTTTAGGGGATGAGAGAGGGGTAAAGTTAGCACTGAAACTATCTGCCTGGATGTTGGCAATATCAGTTGTTTCTGTATATTTAGTGCCATTGTGCTGTAACTCAGAGCAGATCTCAGTGTTGCCATTGAGATTCTTGACATAGCTATAGAATGCTTTGTGGTTGTCTTTAGAATCAGTGGTGATTTTGTTTTCATAACTAGCTTTGGAGGATTTTATGAGGGATCTCAGCTTCTTACTGAGGCTGACCACGGAGTTCCTCCAATCATGGGATTTTACTCTTTTTTGCAACAGTTTCTTTCTTCTGTTGTAGAATTTGTTTATTGCAGGGGACCACCAGATTGGCTTCCTTTTTTTGGAGGATAGCATCTTGGTTCTGTTAGGGACTGCACGATCCATGCACTCGTGTAAGTGCTTATAAAGTGCAATTGTATAGGATTCAGCAGTCGTATCTCTATTGTCCATCAGCATGGGTGTTGTGAAGTTTGCCACTTCTGTCTTAAGAAGCGTGAAGTTGGCTTTGGAGAAATTTTTTACGGTGGTTTCCCTAATAGGGGCTGGGATGTGGATGTCTAGGGTAATTTGCTTGTGGTTGGATCTGACCAATGAGGACTTGACCTCTAGTGTGGAAAACCGGTTGCCCATGTTGCTAATGACCAGGTCTAGGATATTGCTGCCCCTGGTGGGGGTGTGGATAAGTTGATCCAAGGCATTGGAATTTATGAATTCCAGAAAACGTTGAGCACAAGAGTTGGTACATGAGTAGTTTTCCCAGTTAATAGTAGGGTAGTTGAAATCGCCCATTATTAGGGTGCTAGGTTGTACCCTAATATTTTCCAGTGTATCAAGAAATGAGGAGTGGGAATCCTGGGGCATGGTGGGGGATCTGTAGCAAGCTACAATTTGCATTGCGGTCTTGCCCAGAGTTAGTTGCACTTGGATAATCTCAGATGCATTATGCTGAGCAACTAGCCTGGAGGTGTGGATGTCCTTAGTGAATATGGACACGCCTCCACCTTTAGTGCTTCGGTCCAAGTTAGGTGGCCAAAAGGTGTGGTATGAATTATAGCTTGGTAATGCAGGGGTGCTCTCTGGAGCCTTGAACCAGGTCTCTGTCACTGCACAGATGTCGATGTTCTCCATTTTAAGGAGAGCCTCGAGTGAGTGCATTTTGAGGTTTAGACGTCTAGCATTGAGTAGCATTACCCTCAGATTTTACTTGCTTGTACCTGTTATGGTGGTGAATTTGTCATTTGAATCTTGCCTAAAAAAGGCACTATATACAATAGCCTTAGCCAGTATCCGGAATCCCAAGGGCGACAGGTGCAGACCATCTCTGGCAAAGCATTGTGGTTTGTCGATCATGTCATCCCAGGCAGACAGATTCTGGATCCCCTTAGAATGACACCAGAAGCTTAGCCAATTGTTGAAGTCAATCAGTTTGTTCTTGTACTGCGGTAT
Organism: Protopterus annectens; assembly: GCF_019279795.1. NCBI lineage: Eukaryota > Metazoa > Chordata > Ceratodontiformes > Protopteridae > Protopterus > Protopterus annectens. The sequence continues at coordinate 757,991,684 of NC_056727.1, forward strand.
CATTCTGGGTGATGGCAGGATGCTACTCAGGGCTAGGATCATACCTGCCTGGGCTACAAGATCAGAAAGTTTCTCCACGCCTCTTTTCATGTAGTCCAGGGAGGTACATCTCAGGTCATTCACACCAACATGGACAATGACAGAGTCATATTTATACTTGCTGTGGAGTGACCTGAGTGCATGCATTATGTGGCAGATCCTGGCACCTGACAGGCAGCTGACAGTGACTTTGTCCTTGTTTAGCCTGGTGAGTGAAACATCAGTGCGCCCGACTATAGAGTCACCTATGACTAGAGTGTTAGGTACCTTGTTATGCCTTATGGGCTGTGGTTGAGTGGCACACTGAGTTTGTGGGCTATGTGTCATTTGGGTTGTGTTGGGGGATGGAGGTTGCTTACGTTTCTGCTTTGGAGGTCCCTGTTGCTTGGGTAGATTTTTTATGAGAGACTCCACGAGTGTAAGTGTGTGTTTTCTTTTTCTATGTGTGTATTTTGGTGGTGTAGGTTTTGAGGGACTATGTGATGAGTGTGGTGTGGTGCAAGTGTTTACCTTCTCCTCATGACTGTCTAGTCCAGTCTTGGGTGAAGAGAGCTTTGCTTCCAGTTTGGTTATATAAGTGCATCTCTCACAGCTTGTAGTGTTTGGTGGTAGAAGGAGAGGGTTGTCTGTGTACATGAAGCAATTGCTGCATTGCCCCAAGATGCCCAGATTCATCAGGTAGACAGGAGAAAACACCAGGAGCTGACCCTTAGACATGCCTGGATAGATGCTTATTTATTAAGTAATAAAAACTGTTTTTCTCTAGACAAGTGAGGAAAGTTGAGTGCTGTAGTAATTTGTAGCTTATTTAGTGTTTACAATGAGTTCTGAACAAGTGCTGAGCTCAAAGAAACAGATTTGAGTGCTGAAACTAGAAAACTGGCTAGTTCCAAGAAACAAAATTAAGCTAGAAGGCTTCCCTCCAACACAGAAAGGCTTGGGGGCTCAGAAGCTTACAAACAGTCCTGGATACAGCAAATCTGTACCTGGTCTAGACAACTTATAGGAAAGGCAGGAAACAAGCTTAGAAAAAACATTTTTTTTTGTAAAGTGGAAAGGGGAAAGGAGGAGCAGAAGCTAACTGGGTTGGCCTTCTCAAATGTTCTCCCTGGAATAGGTAGAATGAGGTAATGACACAAGACTGGGTTAACATTGGTTAAGATTCTTGTAAAAATCATGATAAAATGTAGTGCTTTATAAATTGTGTCAGGAATTCAGAAAGACTTTTGAAATTGTTATGGAGCACCAACAGAGACATAAGGGTGACTTTGGAGTAGTCCCTGAATGTAGTCGCACTTGGGGATAATCTGTTACTAATTTTGAAGGAAATCGGCAATCTAGTGGTATGATTTCATCAAGAATGGGATAACTTTAGGAGGTGTACAAGCAAAGGCAGCATGTATCTAAACTACTTCTCTTCAGCCCTAAATCATATATGTACTACAAGACTAACTTCAAAACCATCTCCTCAAACAATTCAACTAGTGAAACTGTTCGACAAATGAAATTGCATAGAGTTTTCATTGATGACAACAAGAAATCTGACAAACATGTTCAGCAGGTAATCAAAAAATATTTTGAACTTTTGACATGTCAGCACTAATAGAATTAGACAGACCATAACATTCACCAATCTGCTTCCTTCTCTCCTCTGTGCCTCTCCTATTCTCACAGACTTGCAGTTCTCACTAATAAACAAACTAGGCCTGTGTTATAACAAGAGGGACAATTCGCAGATAACTTATCTCATCTCTGCAAAGCCTTCCAACATCTAGGTTGTTTACAACTAGCTCATGACCTGACACTCTCACAGCCATTACAATCACACAATCAGCAACTAGTTCCCTCCCCTGACAACTGGCCACTCCTTAACTTTATTCTATAACACTACACTCAAATGATAGCCATCTGACCTGGTGATTTTATAATGCAGTAAATTAGCTGTGAATGCTCTTTACTCTAACTTTATCTCTAAGATCTAAAACTCCATTCAACTTCTCCTCAGTCTACAAGGCAATTGACAGATTTTCAAATTTAAAATGGAAGAATTCTCATGCATATGTTCTTGTAACTCTTCTAAATAATTTCATCATACTGCTCCCACTCTTACCTGCCCAGGTAACACCTTCTTCTTGGTTTTTATACCTCTGTCTAATCTCATATTTGTATAGTATATATAGTCTTATTTGGTCCATTTTATTGTCAAATTCTGCAGCTGCTCATTTATGAAATATGCATTGTGTTTCCTCTGCATACAACTTTGATGGCTCTCTTGACTTGTGCGGTTACTCTCTCATATGTACAGTCTTCTGTCTTGAATTTCAATCTGCATTTAATTTTGCTAAAATAATTTACTTTCTGTTTTTGGAGCTTTTCTCAGTAAACAAATGTAAAATAAAATAAAATCTCTTTCATGTGAAACTGAACAGCTTTGTCTGTGGAGATGGTACAAATTAAATCTAGGAATTCTTAGATATAAAAGCTTTTTTGGGAAAAATAGTTGTGACTTTAGCGATAGTTTCTTAACTGCATTCATTTCATAAAAGGTGAACTATAGATAAACAAATAGTATCATCCTGTATAAAGCAGTAAGGCATACAATGTTGCACTAATACCGGATATCCTATTCAAATTTGGATTAGATTACTAGAAATAGGGTCTATATCAGTTCACCGAAACGGCTGAAGTTCGAACACCATATATTCGAAATTCTAACCATGAAGTGCAAAAACATAGAAGTATTAGAACAGCAATTTTTTTCCCAGGGAAAAAAATTGCTGTTCCAAGAAACACACACACAACACAAGCACACCAAAAAAACAGCAATCCACACACATACACTTAAAATTCTACATCTAACCCTACATTAAACTATACATACACTACTATCTATCCACTTACCTTAACCCAAATCCTAACCCTAAGGTCCATCACTATCGCACACTCACCTGACCCACACCCTAACCCTAACTCATCTATCCCGCCCTAACCCTAAAGTCTGTCACTATCGCACACCCACCTCACCCACCCCCTAACCCTAACTCACCTAACCTGCACCCTAACCCTAACGTCCACACAATCATACGCTTACCTGAACCTGACCCGTAACTTCCCACCACAGTCCTGATAATTGCAAAGCCACAGAAATGGCCCACCAAATTCTTTCCCTGGGAAAGAATTCGGTGTTTCTTGGTTTTGTGATAATCAGTGTTCGAACTTAACAGTTCAAACAGCTGGTGTTCGATCATCAGCCGTTTCGACGGACTGATATAGACCCCTAAAAATATTGATTTTGAAAATGAATATCATTTTGTAGGTTAATATTGTTTTGAAATATTGTGAAAATATGTGATGAATAACTTGCATAGATTCTGTAATATCACACAATATTAGTAGGAAACCCTTGCTTGCCATGCATCATTGGAAAGTTCTCAAAAAAAATGAACAAATCCCACATCTTATCTTGGAACTGTCTTGCAGATGTAGATAGATAGAACCATTTGATTTGCCATATGAATAGTAATTTTGGACTTACAGATTACAATTTTCTTTCATAAATCTGAAATTAAAAAAATCATCATCTACAGATAAACTTTTGACATTAAAACCAATGTGTAGCTCATTGTCTACAAAAAAGCTTTCATAGTTTACATTTTTTTTGTAACTCACATCGTTTACCACAGATACTAGATCTTATGAAGTGTATTAGGGTTTTAGAGAAGAGCTCTGAGGAAGCAAGTGCTTTCCTGGCTTAGAAGACCCAGGAAGTAAGGGATTAACTAGCTCCCTGTTGCTCAGGAATGAATGAGTTTATAACATTTTTCAATAATTTAATAAACATTGTTCCCTTTTCCTAGTGCAGATAGGCAGAACTAAAGGAACTTTTGCAAATGTACTGACTCAGTTATAAATTTAACATATACTAACAGATACCTAAGCTAATAAAATGCCATTTTCAGTAACTGTATACTTCTGATGGGCAATGCAGAAATCTAAGCCTATACTACTGATTTTATAAGGATTATATACAAGAAAGCTTTCAATATTAAGAGCATTCTTGAAATAAAAGGGTGCTTTTAATTTATAGGGCCTTTCATACTTCAAGGATAATTTAGAAACATCTTTTTTGTGCATCCCGTATTGAAAAAAAATAATTTTCTTCATTGCACAAAGTAATAATTCATTTATATACTTTATGCTTCTGTCTGTGTTACTGGTCCTGTATTTTATGTTGAAATAAAATACAAGAAGGATGAATACAGAATGTATGACTAGTTATACACAACACCCTAACCTGATAGTAAGAGTTTAAGACACAGGATTCCAGTAGACCAGGGGTTGAAACCTGGTTAGGGCACAACTGGGCAGCAGCAACAGTATCATAGTCCAAGAAAGGCTTGGCAATCTACTTCCATAATGTATGCCACAAAAACCCTGTGGAGTCTATCCATAGAGTTGCAATAAGTCGATTTAGACTTGGAGGCAAATACTTGTTTACTAATCCAACTAGATCTAAAAATGAAACGAATGCTTTACTAAAATACTCCACTACTTTCTGCATCTTCAACTACTTACATGTATATATTTGTTTTTTTAGAAATTATTTTCAATATTTATAGAAACAAATCTGACAGTTGGCACAGCAGTGAACATTGCTGCCTCAAATCATTTTGTTCTCAGTGGCTCTCTAGTTTGGTTTTTGGCTGATGTTCTTTGTGCAGAGTTTTCATGCCCCCATAATATTTTCAGGTTTTATAAGTTGATCCAGTTTCCTCCCACATATCAAAGACATGATATAAATGAATTGGTTCTCCTCCATTCTACCTGTATGTGTGTGTGTGTGTGTGTGTGTGTGTGTGTGTGTGTGTGTGTGTGTGTGTGTGTGAGTGAGTGTGTGCAATAGGTGAAAAAGTGGGTAATGAAAAATGAGTGAATGAATGAATGAAAACAAAGCTGACACTTTGTTATAGTATAAGTAATATAGGTAGCAGACCATTCTTAATGCTATTATTTTCTCCAGGACTTAATCAAAACCTTAAGTTGCAAGCCTATCCTAAGACTAAAGAATCAGAAGCAATTATTTTCCTGAGAGGTTTTTTATTTTATTTATCTGTCTGTCTGTTTGCCTGTCTGTTTGTTTCATTAGCTTTTATTACCTGGTTCACCTTTGTCAGTAAGTTATACTTCATTAGTCCAAAAAAGATTCCTCTGAAAGTGCTTACTACTGCTTTGCCATATTTTTCATTTGCAACAACATTTGGTAGCTTTCATACTCATTGAATGCAATTTTTATTAATTAATTTCCAGATTAATTCTAATGATCATGTAGCTGTTTAGACCACTGAGTACCAGTTTTAGTTTATGAAGTACATTTATTTATTTTACTTATAATTTTAGTTTCGGATCAAAAATACAATGAAAGTCAGAATTACATTTAGTAAAAGATAACAATAATATAATGAAAATACACAGTTGTGAATGAAATCTAATTATAAAGTAGCAAACATTTAAAGAGCATATACAGTTGTAATATACATCATTTACAGTAAATCAAGACAGATCTCATTTAGAAAGGGAGATGTCTGTGTGATAAATATAGCCTTGTGCCGTCTAAGTGGAGATGATAAGATAGTTGAATGGAGTGAAGGATGTTAGAATCTGTGAATGGTTGAAAGGAAAAGTTATCTTAAGCAAAAGGTTATGTCAGTGAAAAGTGTGGTCTGGTGCAATAGAATATGTCATATGAGGTACAGTAAGAGTGTTAATCTAAGCTGAAGAAAGAGAGAGAGAATGATGCAGCTCAATTTAGGTGACATGACTGGAGGAAGGCAAAGACATTTGACTAAAGAGAAGAGGTAGGCCTTTACCCAAGTTCTAAAACTAGGGTAAGGTATGGTGTCTTTTATTTGGGGAGGAATATTCTCCCTAACATTCAGAAGTAATGATCTGTACAATGGAGTTAGTTTCAGGGGGATTGCAGTGTGGGGGCAGAGTCATTATGGCTTCTGAGCCTATAAGAAGGTTGTCGGGGAGTGGACAAGATGTGCTCTGAGTAGCAGCACTTCCCTTCAGCTCTGTCTCTTCATACTTTTTATAACAGGATTTTTAGACAAAAACTCTCCTAAAAACTATATTTTTATATCAATAGAGTCTACTAAATTTACTTTAGGATAGTATAACTAAATTTACAGAATCTTACATTTTTCCTGATAAAATTACTCTGGATAATTGCTTCACTCATCATTGGACTTCAAAATGAGCTTTACTAAAACTAGCCTTCAAGAAACATCATTTAAAAAGGAACTTCAAGCACTACTTTCCAATATCCCCAGTTATCGGGGAAAATTGATAAAATGGGCGTAAAACTTGACAACTTTAAAGAGAAATGCACTAAACAAATGGATATTCTACATGAAGATCTTTTACAACAGAAAACACACATTTCTGGTATTGAATACTCCCTTAATGACATGGACTGCAGAATACAAGAAGGAGAACACAGTATAGAATTTTTACTTTGCTTCAAACAAAGGTGGATGACCTAGAAAACTGGTCCTGCAGAAATAATATAAGAATTTTTGGATTACCTGACAACATTGAAAGAAACAACTTGGTAAACCTTTTAAACACCTGGCTCCTTGAAGTCCTGGATCTCCCAGAAGCTTTATTATAAGGCATAGAAAAAGCCCACAGATCCTTAGTGACATCTAAATCTGGTAAGAACAATTCTTCTAAATCTGTAATTGTGAGGTTTATGTCTTCACATGACAAAGAAATGATCCTCAAAACAGCATGGGCTAAATCTCCCATCCAACTAAAAGACAGTATCATACATTTTGATAATGATTATTCTCCAATGACCATAGCTAAAAGAAAACTCTTTTTGCCCTTAATTAAAGAACTTTAAAAAAGTCAAATAAAAATCCACTTGTTGTTCCAAGTTAGACTAAGAATTTTCCTACAAGATGGTCCAAAAATATTTGAAGACTTAGATGGTGCTCTTTCTTTTATCAGAACAAATACAATTTTAGACAACATTGAAGACATGGAATGGGCAAATGCAAGCTTAAAAAGTTTAGTTGAAAATGGTTCTTGGAAATCCACTGAAAAGAAAAAGAAGGTGAAAAAATGAACTATCATTTGAATTTTTACAAAACATTTGATATGTGTTCTGATTTATTTATATAACACTATTGCTAACCTTCCTAAGGAAGTAATATATGATTCCGAACTCAGGTGAGCACTCTATATCATCTAGCTGTTAAATGCTATATATTACATTATTCAATAGAAAAATGTTTCTAATATAAGAAGGGAAGGGATGTTTTTTTTCTTAAGCTAACTCTGTTAACTTAGTGTAAATAAGACTTTAATATATAAAGCTTTTAACAGCAAATTCAATATGATTGTGCATGAAGGGATATTTGTTCCGGTTACTTGTATTCCGAATTGTTTGTATATAAATACCAGCAGTTTTAAAGCAAATGGACTTTCTCCATGTTTGCTCCAGTGGCTCGAGACATCTCTATGTTCAAAATGCTTAAAATAACTCACAGTTTTTGCTCCAGATTCTGTTTTCTTCTTCTTTTTTTTTTTTTTTTTGCTTTGAGCTCATGAGGGTTTATCATGAGCTATAGGAACACCGGACTGCTTCTCCGAGGAATCATCTGTGTGCAACTTGTCACATATTGAACTATGAGCTCTGATCTGAGGTCACACATACAGGAAAGAACTCTGCAATGCTGAACAGAGCATGGAAAAGTGGCTTACCTTAATTTTAATAGAAAGTTTTGTTTGTCTTTTCGGCTTTTTCCAGTTAGGGGTCGCCACAGCGGATCTCCGGTCTGCTAATGATTGGCAGTAGATTTTTATGGTGCCGAGTTGCCAGCCCAACCTTCAACAAAGGTACGTCCATTCACACATGTCTTTTGGAGGCCACTCGACTGTGGGGAGAACATGCAGACTCCACACAGAAGGTGCTCCAGCTGAAAATCGAACAGGAGAACCTCTTGCTGTGAGGTAGCAACGCTACTGCTGCACCACCACCATGGCTAATTATCTGATATTAACAGTACTTTAGTTCTGAAGTAAAAAACAAAAATAAAAGAAAAAAGGGGAAGGGAGGTTCTGCCTTTTCATATTCGATGTTGTGAAATATACAAATCTTATATCTCCTTCTATTAGATACACACACAATTAAATACTGACACACACGCATACACACACACACACACACACACACACACACACACACACACACACACACACACACACACATATATATATATATATATATATATATATATATATACACATATGTGTGTAATTAATTTCTAATATCAATTGCTAACACCATATATAAAGTTTATATGACCTCAAACTTTGGTTAATTGAAAGACTAGAATTCTGGTACAGATTTGCTTTAAATGTTGATTTTATTTCACTATCCACATTAATAACAAGTCTTAAGCAATTAATAAAGACCTATTTATCATTGAATATCCTGTTACAGATAAGAATGACATCATCGTTATCTAAGTACATGGTTCTTATCTGCTAAATTAATTTAGGGTATTACTTTAAGCAAGTTAACATTTGTAGTTTGCCTAAACCTTGTTATTGTAGCTGATGGTTTGTATATTTTGTTAAAGGTATATTTTTAGTAACAACTCACTTTTAGACTCAGGGTTATTATAATATAGACATACAATATTCTGTTGAATGTTTGAAATGCACAGTACTAAAATGTACAGTTTGTTGTCAGTTTATAGAACCTATCAGAAGCTGATATGATCTTACAAATATGTGGGGCAATACTACAACTATATATATATATATATATATATATATATATATATATATATATATATATATATATATATATATATATATATATATATATATATATATATATATATATATATATATATATATATATATATATATAGATATATATATATATATATATATATATATATATATATTGGCTAGCCAAACAATGTGATTAATGATACTTGTTATATGGTTGTTATAACTTATGATTATTGGATGTATGCTTACACTTCATTTATTTTAGCCTGCTTTCCTTTCCCTTTCAGAATGCTGATATACACAGCTTGACATCAATTTTTTTGACTATGCATAAATGTTTCTACATTATAATTACAAAGTAACGACTGTTGTTAATAATTTCTATTTTTTTATATTGTTTTAGTAGGATGCTTCTTTGACATTAATCTTGAATGTTTTACTTAAGATTGGCATCTATATTTAGGAATTGATTTAAAACATATCTATGTTCTGAATATATTAGGAACCATCAAGAAGGTTATTTCAAATATATACATTTCAGAGTTACTTAATGTTTATAGGTCTATAAAAATAACTACTGAACCTTAGTGTAAAGGTTTACATGGTTAGTTCATTATATATATTGATGAGTTCATTTAATGTATATATCTAAATACATTTACGAAAATAGTTATGCTGACAGTAGTTGATAGGATGCTGCTATTTGGAAGATGGTAAGTTTTGGTAGTGGATGCTACTCAAATTAGGAATGTATAACTCCAGAAAGGGTTTGGGTGATTCTAATTTTTTATATTTATATGTTCAGTGTTTGTTGCAACCTTCATTGACATTCACTACACTAATGTATACTAAAATATTACTGGTTGATCTCTATGTGATTTATTGCTTCCTAATAATTATAAGGTTCCTGACAGTACTAGACATGCAATTTTGTATAATTAAAACACTAATGCTTAGTTCATATCTATATCATAAATAATCATATATGTTTCTTTTAAAAGGTATCTCAATTAATATTAATGTCTTAAATAATCCTAATAAGAGGGGAAGCTTATTTAAATACCTTAAACTACATAAATCACATTTAATCTTTTTACAAGAAACATGTTTATTATCAGAGTATATAGCAAGGCTTAACACTAAGTCGTATACAGTTATATCAAGTTCAAAACATTATCAAAAGAAAAGAGGAGTAGCCATATCATGGAACAATACAATACCCCTTCCTAAAATATTAGAAGTATATAAAGATGATAAAGGTATGTATTGTTCTGTCACAATTAAAATGAACAAGAAGGTACTTACACTTATAAATATATATTGGTTACCAGGTATAGGGATGAATACAGTTAAACAACATTTAAACCAGATTGTTATCTTATCGAAGGGTAACATTATAATAGCCAGAGACTATAATTGTATATTACATGACAAGGACACTAACACCAAAAGCAAAAGAAGGATTTTAGCCCCAGCTAAACTATTAAAGGATTTTACTGATTTATATCTCCTAAAAGATATTAATAATTTTGCTGAACCAAATTCATTACATTACACTTTCTATTCCCATAGACATAATATTTATTTTAGAATAGATAGTGTTTTTATTTCTAAAGATATGATTAATATTTTATCTAAAACAAAAATCATTTCCTGCCCCTTCTCAGATGATAATTATATAACCTTTGAGATAACAGTAAATACATCTTATAACATTCAAACTAAAAGAATCCCTGCATATATCACAAAATTAAAATATTTTAATGATTTTCTTACATCAGAAATGCAAAACTTTATCACTTTAAATACTACAAAAGACATTTCTGATATATACATATGGGACACTTTACAAATTCACCTATATGGGGGAATCCTTACCTGGTACAATAAAAGGAAACAATTGGACAATGAACTACAATCCAAATTACATAACTTAAAAATGAATAATATGAGAGATAAAGATAGAAATTGGGAAAAAAACAGAAATAGCTGTACTAAGTAATAAATATTTGAAAATTTTGAATCACAAAACAATAAATAGTTTAGAAAAATTTAAATTTATAAATTTTCTATGAACCGTAGATCCTTGAATATGTTGGCAAATAAAACCAAATGATTTAATAAGCTTAATCATATTAAAGAAAGTTACTCTCCTAAATAAAGATGGTCTATGATTTGCAAAACATATTAATAGAATTCAGAGAATTTTCCATAATATTAATCACAAATCTCATAAAATAGATTCAAAAGAAGAGATTAAAGACTTTATTACCAAATACACTAAAAACAGATTATCAGAAGAACAATCAGTAGTTATTGATAAACCCATATCCTTCATAGACCTTCAAAATCAAATTAGCAAATTAAAACAGAATAAAGCACGTGGAAATAATGGTATTATTCCTGAAATATATGAACTCTTTACCAAATTACCAAAAATAGCTTTAAATTTACTTCATAAAGTTTATACTACTGCCCACAATGACTTTGCTATTTCACCCTCATGGAAATATACTTTTATATCCCCAATAGTGAAGTCCAATAAAGATCCTACAAAATGTTCTTCATATAGGCCGATCTCATTACTAAATATTGATTATAAAATGCTTATGTCTATATATGCAGATAGGTTAAAAACATTTCTCTCATCCTTAGTAGATGAAGATCAGACAGGTTTTATTATAAACAGAAATACATACTATAATATAAAAAGAGCTATTACCCTAATTGAGTCTGCAAAAAAAATTTAAATAAAAGCCTAATATTAATAAGTCTTGATATAAACTCTGCCTTTGATTCAGTTAATTGGGATTATTTAGCTTACTCACGGATGAGTTAAACCTTATCACTAATTTATATAAAGATAGTCAATCTTGTATTAAAATTGGTACTAATATTTCACAAACAATCCCAATAACCAAAGGAACTAAACAAGGTTGTCCTTTATCACCCCTATGTTGCACATTAATTATGGAATCTTGGGCAAATCTAATTAGGTTAGATAAAGAAATTGAAGGTTTTAACTTAACCCCTAGCATCTCTTCCAAAACACAGCTTTTTGCAGATGATATACCTATAACTTTGGATGGAAATAATTCATCCATAACAGCAGTTCTTAATAATATGAAATATTTTCAAAATAAGTCAGGTTTATCTTTTAACCATAACAAAACAAAAAATCTTCCCCTATATCAAAGTAATCACATATTGGACAATAAAAATATAAAATATTTGGCACAGGAAAATCAAATTATATACCTGGGAATGATAACCATTAATAACATCAAATATATCATTCAGTTAATTTATAACAACAGCCTTTTGGCAATAGAAGATCTTAGAAATAAATGGGAAAATGTATCTTTTACCATGGAAGAAAGACTTTCAATTATAAAAATGACTATACTACCCAAAATACTTTACATTATCCAATCAATCCCTATACCTCCCCAAAATCTATAATTAAAAAATTCAATTCATTGGTACTAAAATTTCTTTTGGTGCCTAATAAACTCAGAATAGCTCTAACACACCATATGAGCGATTGGATGAATGGAGGTGTAGGATTTCCTAATTTAGAACTATAATCAATATCCTGTGTGATTAAAACTATAGCTCTTTTCATGGACAATGAATATAATGCAAAATGGCAAAACTTTTTAGAAATACTATCTAGTGACTCACATAATAATCCTAAATCCCAAAAGTTAGCAACAGTAAACAACACATTCATATGGTTATTAAAAGATTATTTTTTTACAAACACTCATCTTGTTCACAAATCTAATTATATGTTACTCCTCATAAAAACATTTAGAAATTATATTTACAAATCTACAGAGTGTAAGGCTTTTTTATCCTCTTTTCTATAGCATTTACTGAAGAACTTTTTGTTTCATTTGACTGCTCTAAGATGTCATGTTTCAAAGAAAAAAACTAATATATTAGTCTCAAATAATGATAAAAGATGGGATTAAATCAATTATCTGATAGCTGAATTTAATATAGATATAAATATATGGCTGGTTTTACAAGATTGTAGACAATTGTTCACAAATAAGTAAGACATAATGACTCCAATGATAAAAAAGACAATACCTAAACTTATAAATTACCTGATCTTAGCTACACAACATAAATATTCAATTAAAACAAATTATCACTCACACACACACACACACACACACATATATATATATATATATATATATATATAAAATAATCAGAAATTATTCAGATAATTATTGAGAGAGTTACTGGAACTATTTTTTCACAATTAACAAATATTTTCCTAATGATAGTGATAAATAAATTATTTTGGAATCAGCCAAAAAAAAATCTTCAATTAAGTGGAGATTATATACATAGAGATACATGCACAGATCCTTTTTGACCCCAATGACCCTATGAGTAAATGTGGTAATAATGAAAATATATGCTGGAGATGTAAAAATAAAGTAAAAGCTGACTGGTCTCATATGTTCTCTGATTGCTTAGAATTAAAGAAATATTGGGAAGATATCAATAGTTTTACAAGCCTTATTTCAGATAAATTTTCACTATCTAAAGCTATGATCTTATTTAATACAGCAGTACATGAATGTATTAAGATAGCAAAATAGCCTTTGATTTGGTCCATATTAGCTGTTGCAAGGAAAATTATAACAAGACATTGGAAATCTAATACTGCTCCCTCTTGTCAAGAATTTAAGTTTCTCCTTAGAAGTTTGTAATTTGGAAATTCTGACCATTATACCAAGAAATGTCTGGAATACACCTACATATAATATGTGGAAGAAATTATATGATCTACTAGGGAAATAATTTATTAAGCTAAAAATCTGTTATTGTAAACCAACATCAGTACATTTGTGAACATTTTTGTAAATAGTTTAGTTATGTTTGTTTAATATTTTTATCAATCCAATGTTGAAATATATGTGAATAATATATGTAAATTGTGTTTCTATATGAAATTCAGTAAAACTGTTTTAAAAAAAAGAAGGCTGTCTAATTATCTTCACTACTAATGAAAAGAAGTTTAGGTTGACTAAGAGTTTGAATTGTTGGGATCCTAGGAGAAAATCACCCTTTGTTGAACAGAGTACTGTTTTGCCATTTTCAGTGTTTCACAGTGGTGTTGTTGTGGATATATGTTTTGTGCTTTTAAGGTTCTGTTTGGTGCCTAAAATCATTGGTTGGTTTGATAGAATTCAGGAAGCTCATGTTGGAAATCTAGTGCACTATGGCCATGAAATCTTACAATTCTCTCTGGATGGTGACTTCTGAGCTGTTTGTACAAAAACAGTACATGAGAAGGTGAAATGAGGTAGGTGAAAGGGAAGTTTATAAAAAAGAAGAATATAATACATGCAAGTATAGAATCTTGTGGTGCTCCTTTTGAAGACTGAGTGAGTGAGAAATTTAGGTATGAATTTTGACAGAAAATTGGCAAATGGTGAGATAGTTTCTATACTAAGCTAGGGAATCAGGACTTATGCCTGTTTGCAATAGGTGATGAATATCTGTTGTTAGTGAGAATAAAGGCTTTTGTAGGGTCAACAAAGCTGGTATCAGGGAGCTGGCCACTGTCCATTGCTAGTAATTTTTCATCAGTTAGGAACCACAGGGCTGTTAGTGTGCTTTTACCAGACCAGAACTTGTGCTGTTTGTGGGACAGGAGGTTGTTGTATTGAAGTGTTGAATGAGCTGGTCATGGGTAATTTTTCAAGCAATTTTTCTACAGTGAGGAACACAGAGATTGGTCTGTATTGGGAAGTTTTGTTGGGGAAATATTGCTTTAAGACTGGGCTGATAATAGCTGTTTATTTTGTGTTAAACAGAGACTGAAAATGCTTTGCAAGGGAGGTTGAGAAGAAGGTGATAAGGATTTCAGCATGATAAATTTTATCAGTTAAGTTGGAAAAATGCTGAATTCCTGTAGTGAAAATGTTTCTATATTCCAAAACTGAGAGATGTCAATCCTTAAAGCGTTTGCTACTGCCCATTTATGCAAAAGTCTTCATTGTCTGAATACTTACCTCCACCTGTTCTTGTTCTTATTCATCAGAAGTGAATAAACTTCCATGACATGAGTAAAATCTTATTGATATACAGATCTTCAGAACTGCAGACTAGTGTCAGATATGACAATGCAACATATTTCATGTTTCACAAATATGGACATTAATTTACAAACCACACTTCAACTTTTTATGCATGCAAATGTGAGTATTTCACAGAACTTAGAATAATAATCTTTCCATGTAAGATACATGGTTTATTTTAAATTAAACAAATCAGTGTTTGCTCTCTCCATGGATGACCACATCGTACTAGGTATGCTAGTATCTCTTCCTTTGGAATGCTGTTATGGTATGCATTACATATTGTACAGTTGTGCACTACTTGTTCTATATAAGTTGATATTCCTGGCTGTTGTTTTAAATCACC